>NW_004949112.1:4294988-4315284 GCF_000317375.1 Microtus ochrogaster
AAATAAATTAAAAAAAAAACAAATATGAGTAGGGTAGCCTAAAGGTTTTTAACTGCTGCTCAGAGACTGGTACAATTACTTAAAAGCAGAATTACAACTAGACCATCACCATCAGAGAAACCTTTTCTTTTCTTTTGATTAGAATGGATTTAAGTCAATTGTGATGTGACAATTGTGTGTTTATTGTTAGTTTACCCTCTAGAATTATGGTGTTGACCAGTGAATGTCTGTAAGTGCTTTAGTTCACAAGTTAAGAAAAGTTCGACATACCAATGAGTTCAAGGATTTGACATATTTGATAAGAAATTTAAATTTTGATATAGTTAAAAATTGTTAAGAAACACTCTAGACCAATTAAAAAGGTCATTCCCAACCCTGAAGATCTTCAACTTTTTAAATTAGATTTTAGCCATAAGAACATATATTTTCAAGAAACAGATGAATTCTCTTGACAAAAACTTTGTTCAGAGACACAGAGCTCAAAGGTGTGTTCTCCCTTAACCCTTACAGATGTTGGCAGTCAAATATGGATTTGATCCTTTTTCCTCCCAGGCACCTAAGACATGGACATGAATGGTTAAAGTACAGGTACCAAAGATGGGTAAGTCTGAAAAACAAAAAGTTTTCACCTAAAGCAGATGCCATTGTCTGTCCTGTTGCAGAAGCACAGGGTTTATTAAAATAAACAAAAGGGAGGAATTGTGGGGGTTCAAAAATGTAAGCCTATTTCTACCTTGTCTGATGCTCAGATTGTTTGGAGGTTGCTCAAAATGGTTGGCAAGCTCAGCTGAACATCCCAGCTTAGGATGTGATTCCTTGGTTCTTTTGACATTAAGATAGCTCACACAGGCGAGGGGGAGGGAAATGGGAGGCTGTGGCGGGGAGGAGGCAGAAATCTTTAATAGATAAATAAACAAATAAATAAAATAAAAAAAGATAGCTCACACAAGTAAATCATACTGTACGTATCAAATTACATACTGACAGATGGGCTGAATATGCAAATGTACTTCTGCTCCTTCTTTTGTAATATGAGGTTACCTGGGCAGTGACTGCCTTCAGGATACTTGGTCTAGGGTAGCTTCACTACTTAAACAACAGAATGTTAATGATTTGATGCCTCAAAGTATTAAAGTGATTAACTGTTTTAGTTGTTTTTTGTATCATGCTAATAAAGTCTTTAGTTACATTCTCCCCCCCCCCACCTTTGTATTGGATATAAAAGCATATGGAAAAATAAACACAGGCAATTTTAGTATTTACTGGAATTCCCTCCCAGTACTTTCTTTGGTTTCTGTTCTTATTTTTTTTCATGCATCTTTGTATGTCTTTATTTCTAATTCCCCATGTCCCTACCCTGGTAACAAGTGTTTTTGTTGAGATTTGTCCCTGAAATATAACAGCCCAAAATTACACGGTCACGGACAAATACTGGCAGAATCATAAGAGACTGACAGACATCTACCTCCATTAAAGGACATTTGTAGCTTGTCCCGTGGATATGCAGGAAGGCCACCTTCTAGAGGACTGACTCCCAACACTTGGTCCAGGGCATAGAGAGAGCAACCACAGCTGGAAAATTCCAATGCACAGGAACAAACCAATGAGTATGGTAGATGAGAGAAGAAAGAAAAACATAGCAGGTAGGATGGTGACTCTGACTGTGTGTAGTTCCAACCTGTGCTGGTGGCTGCAAAGCCACAGGAAAATGACTTTTTCAAGAATTCATATGCCCAAAATTGGGCACTAGATGTAGTTGAATGTCTTAATAATAAAAATCCAAAGTCAGATAGAGTGGTTAAATCTGAAGATTAGAGAAGCAGAGAGACCAGTCCCTAAAAAGTTTATCCCTACTAATTCTCAGAGCAAAGGGGAGATCCTTTCCTAAGACTGCATCTCCAGACCCCATCTGTCATACGGACTCACCTGTCTCCACCAAACCTCAGACTGCGCTGAGTTCCTGTCTCCTTCTGTTTTATCTTCCTCTCTCCACCCAACAATATTACTTCTGTCTTCCTAGTGCTGGGATTAAAGGTATGTGATCCCACGTTCTGGGATCACCTTTATGCGAGTAAAGCTGGCCCTGACAAGGGAACTTTGTACTCTGCTTCCCATAAGTCTCTGTCACACACCTAGCACTGGAGACCCTAGGATCCACTGAACTGAACTTCCTCTCTTCTTCCTCATCAGACTGCACAGACTTCTGTGGAACTGAAGTTTCAAGTCAATACTCTTTTTTGTTTAGATCAGCAGTCCCCTTTTCTTCAGTGACACATTTTACTACACAGCATTTGTGCTTGATAAAAATGAAAATGAAAGGCATTTTGTTTTGAGATTACTTGATAATGGTGTTTGTGTTCTGGAAGTATCTGGTAATTTGGTTTCAAATTTTTATATTTGTCTATAAAGAAATTTAATAAATTGTATGTTTTGAACCTCAGCCATAGGCATGTATTTAAAGTTCAATTGTTTTCATTTGTCTATGTTGGTATATCTCCTATTTTATTTCTGGCAATAACACGTTCTTACCCATGATATTAAGGCATTTGTATGCCAACTCTGGCTACACAATGTATAGTGGAAGATGTGGAGGCCCAAAAAAGTGAGCCTGTTTCCACATTGACCAAAGGTCAGAAAGTTGGAACTTTCCTTTACTTTCTTTAAGGTTACTGTGCTTCTACCTCAGACAAGAGTCTAAGGATCCAATTAAGTTCCAGTTCCCTTTATGGAGATAACTTGGAATTCAACCCAGGGAGTGGTTTGCCTACAGAATGTTTTGTTCTAGGGTATAAGCCTGACTTGTTTTATTCTAGCAACAGAAACGTGTAATTATTCAGCCTGTGACTTTTAATTTCCTTGTATTGTAGTAATGTAGTCTTTTGCATTACTCTCACCTTTTGGGGTTAGGGTATTTTAAGCAGTTGGAAATTAAACGTGGGCCATTTTTTAATACTCACTGGAATTCCCTCTGAATATCATCCCATGTTTCTCTGTTTTATTATTTTCATTTGTGCCTTCATATTCTTTACTATATTTCTAAATCCCCATGCCTTTACCCTGGTGAGAGGTATTTTTGCTGATGCTGGTCCCTGACAGGAAGACCTGCTTCATATCACTTATGAGAAGCTTAGAATCAACTTTTTGATGAAACCAGAAAATCCTGTAAAATGAACATCAGTGATTTTTCTCAAACATACCAGAAACTTGAGCTTACACAGTGAGTCACTTCTGAATGCAGAAGCTGTTTCAGCCCCATAGATGCAAGTTCAATCTGCTTACCTGGAGTAGAAGCTACAGGGACCACACACTCGTAGGAGGTATTTCTGGAAATTTTGCTATATTGCTGACCTCAGCCCTTCAAGCTCAATCACACTGAATGTTTCTTATAATGATGATATAGAGGATCCTCTGGGTTCTGGAAGAGGAAAGAGAAAACATAAGCTGTTCCTTCTGGAGCACAAGGCCATATCACGAGCAAAGGCTGCACCAGTGCCTTAAGTCACCCAGGAAAATGACTCATGATCATGTGAACTGATACAGACAGGTACTTGATAAAACTCAGCACGCACTTTATGTAAACTCTCAGCTTCCTGAAAAGAATAAATTGGTTTATAAAAGCCAATGATCAACCACAGCTTCAGGGTGAGCAAGAAAGGATGTCCTCCCCTGATATAGGAGTGTCTTCTATCTATCTGTTGCTCTCATTGGTTAATTAATAAAGAAAACTGCTTGGCCTGATAGGTCAGACCATAGGTAGGTGGAGAAGACAGAACAGAATTCTGGGAGGAAGAAAGCAGAGTCAGGCAGATGCCATGATTCTCTGACCCGAGAGGACGCAGGTTAGGATATTTCCCAGTAAGGCACCACATCGCGGTGCTACACAGATTACTAAATATGGGTTAAAGCAAGATGTAAGAATTAACCAATAAGAGGCTGAAACTAATGGACCAGACAGTGTTTAAATGAATACAATTTGTGTGTTGTTATTTCGGGTGTAAAGCTAGCCATGCAGGAGCCAGGCAGGGTGAAAAGCAGGCCTGCCCGCCTCATCACTACACTCCTCTGCTATTCCCTCCTGTTAGCTGCAAACCCAGGATAAGAAGACAACAATGGGCGCTGTAATATATAGATTGAAATTACCTGGCACAAGTGAGAAGGAAACACAGAACATGCAACAAACCTGCTTAGGAGTTTATTGGGGGGGGGCATACAGGCCTGGGGAGGTTGGTGTACACACACACAGAGAAGGTTGAAGATGGTGTGTCCAGTTTTTAAAGGCTGACTAGCACATGGACACAGGTGGACAATGTGGTTATGTCATACACAGATGATGGAGCTCACACGTGTACACAACTGCTCACATAGCTGCATCGTACATGGGTGATGCAACCATGCTACATGCAGGTAATGCCTGAGGGCTTGTCCACACATGTGTGGACCTGGAACTCAGAAGTGTCAGCCATGTTGTGGCTGAATTATAACACTCCACCCTTTTGTTTATTATAAAACTTTGGGGGATTTGGGGACTTTAATGGATGGGAATGGGGCAAAAATTTTGGGAGTTTTGGGTCTTTAATGGGTGGGGAAAGGAGTGTTGAAAGGTCGCTCATGACGGCTTCCTGCTGATTTTGTGAGCATCGTGGGCATCATCAGTTCTCTCAAGAATGCTTTTTGCTGATTTTGTGGGTGTCAGAGAGTTGAGGTGCTTGACCATGTCCTGGGGTGACTTTTGTGGTCATTGGGGCTCTGTGGAATTGGCTGGCTGATAGCTTGGACCTTGCATGATGCTAAAAAGGAAAAAAAAAATAGATCCTAGTTATTAAGAGAGGAGAGTCCCAGGTGGAAGATAGAGACTTGGGGAGAGGGTGGTGTGGAGGAGGAATTTCCCAGGGGTTTCTGAGACCAGGAATGATAAGGGAAGAATTAAATGACACTTATTCTGGGTGAGTCTGGTCTGTTTAGATAGGTCCAATTGGCTCACTGGAGCTCATGAAAAATGTTTGAAAAGAAATAAAATTTTGACACAGTAAAAGCTCATGATCTTAATGGTATAGTGTTTGAATAGAAGACAGTGGGGAGGATGGAGAAAAAGAAGGGGGGATTGTTAGAAAGGGGAATTATTAGCAAATCTTAAGGCACGTATTCTATTTAGCGTCATGACATTTTATTAATATCCAGAAGACACTGCTGTAGTCAGTGATAAACCTATTATGTTAAAAATCTGTTTTGTGAGATTTTGGAGACAATGGCTGTGAATGTCCCCAAGCTCGTTATTGTTTCTTACCACCTGGATTTTGGAAATCCTTGTACCTTCAGGTCTATGTTTAATGATGTCCCCTATAATAACAGTTGAGTGGTTTACTGGAAATTTAAGTATGACATTGGAGATATAGAGAAGTTGCTATGAGTATAATTTCTCTGTCTTGAAAATGTCCCTTGTTTTTAAGGCTATGGAACAATAATTGCAATATTCAAAGATCATTATAATCTTATCTCTCAGATTCCCATAAAGAATACTAAAATATGAGACATAATCTCTACCTGTGTTTGATATATGAAATATACACACAGAGAAAGAAATAAAGTTAGATAGCTAAGTAAAAAGTCAATGATCCAAACCATGTTTCTTTAAAAAAGGGCATCCTGAGATCAAGAAAGAGCAGTTTCTAATTAGACTGTCTGAGCCTAAATGCTCTCTGGGATGACATGTGCTGGATAACCTTACTAAGTTCATAGTTTCTTCATTGATGTAAAGGAATTGATAGTATCATATGGAATAATGGACTATACCTTGAGATGACAAATGAGAATTCATGTTCAAGTATCAAGGCAGTGAACTGTGTTCTGGGGAGTATTGGAGTTGTTCTATGTTCAGTGGGTTCTCTTTTCCATCAAAGAATAATTCTTTTAACAATAGTAGATGATAAATTGTTTTTAAAATATGTTGAGAAATTTTAGGTATTATTTTAGCTACATTTCCAAATAAATTTCAAAACAACATGTCAGCAACCATAGAAAACTTCTATATGTTGAAAAGCACAGTGGTTAAGCATTTTTTTTTATGTTTGCACAGCGAGTTTGTAAAGAAAGAACAACGGTGATAAGAGATATAAAGAAAGAAAAAACAGAAAATACCAACAGATGGACAGAAATGAGAGATAAAGAGAGAGAGATACAGAGATTGACAGAGAGAGAGAGAGAGAGAGAGAGAGAGAGAGAGAGAGAGAGAGAGAGAGAGAGAAACAAAATTCTTAATGCTCAAGTGTTTGGTGGTTATGATGTAAATGTTCCCACTAACTATTAAGAAGGGAAGCTTAAAGAGTTGTTTAAATAAGGAAGACTTTACACTCATCAATGAATCAATAAATTCATGAATTAATGAATGACTTATTAGATGTCTCATATTTTTCTCTATTTCTTACATATGGCACCCTATGCCACTATTAGGACTATAAAGCCCTCACCAACAAAGAAAGCTCCAGCTGTGCATCTAGCTTCTCACCCTTGGACATTCCAGATGTAACAACATGTTATTTATATGAATGTATTCAGTTATACAACAATTGGCGAATTTATGAAACACAGATCAAAAGGAACAGAAAACGATGATGCCCACTGTCCTCCCCAGTTTCCTCCTCCTGATCACACATTGTTCAGCAGGTGCTGGAAGACCTTAAAGCCATTCTGAGACAGCTTTCCAAGCTACAGCACTTAGGGGAGAGGGATAAGTAGAGTTAAGAACCAAGGCTATGTTAGAGAACTCTGTGCTTTGGGAGCAATGGAAGTGAAACTCAGTGATTAAGAAAAAACATATTATTCAGGAGTTATTGTGGTTCACTGGAAGGGGTGCTGGGAAAGTCTGAATGTCCCGTTAGAGCTGAGTGATGCATGTGAAGTTCAGGCATTTAACTATGGGGCTGTAACTCACCCAGGAGCCAGAGAGACTGTACAGTGGCATTTGTAGGGAGATAGGTTCTGTTTTTCTACAACATCAGGTCACAGCTCCTTGTCTGTCATCCATTTGAAAAGAATGAACACAAAACCTCCAGAAGTAAAAACCTGTTGTGAAAATAAAACAGTAATTACCCCAAGTAGACCAACTCACACTGTCTGTGCTCATTGGAACCCCAACTTTTATAAATAGGCACAAGGATTGAGTATTGGTATCCTTGTTAATTTACAGAAACATTAGTGCTAATTTCCATGATTTCGTTTTGCACAGGGAATACATGCATATTGTATCCTATAAATACGAATAATGAAAAATCAATAATTAATTTCAAACAGAAAATGTTCCTTCTCTTGGCTAATACAACCGTGGTAATGAACTGAACAGAGGTTGCTTGTCATGAGAGGAGTACTGAATATGCATCAGACCTTACCTTAGGTACAGATGATTAAGTTACCATCTGACACCCTCGTCACATCTGTTGAGGTATGTATCACTACAAATGAAGACAATTATTTATCAGATAAGAATGGATGATGCCAGACTTTATTGATTCCCCTCTAGTCAGATATTTTGTGCAGTAAATCTGACAATCTGGGAACTGCTTAAATCTCAAAATGGCCAAAAGTTTAAAATTGAAAAAAAACACATCTCCAAATGTTTTATGAATCACTGAGAAATGAGCCTTTCATATGCTATGGGATTAAAATTCAAGTCAGTTCTTGGAGTGAGAAAAGTGTCCTCTGCCACAACAAATTTATTCTAACTCTATACACCGCTGTATCTCAATGACCTGAACATGCACTCTTTGACCAGTGGATTCCAGTGAAAGGGGGTTTAGTTTAAAAACATACAGAGTTGAGAACAGAGAGGCTTTCAGAAAATAACTAAGACTAGAAAATTTAATGAACCAAGACTGATGGGTATAGATGCATATGTTTAATCAATAATTCACAGTCACCATAATAATAATGTACAAGGCTATAGAATTGATCTAAATATGCCACCATGTATTGCATGGCTGAATAATTCACTTCCATGACTGGCATTTTTCCTAAAACTGTGTTTAAAAATGGCTCAGTATCTGTAACTTCATCTCAGAATGAGTTAGTGGGAGTTGGGCATGGTGTGTGCCTGTCATCTCATCATGCCAAAAAATGCTATCTGGAAGATCAGATATTCATGGTCAGTCTCAGGTAAATAGTGAGTTCAAGGCCAGCCTGAGATACATGAAATTGTCTGAAAATAAAGATTGAATGGGCAAATAAATTGTGAAGTATATTCTAATCTTTATCAATATAAGTGTTTTAGTAGTAAATAATTCTATGTTTTATATACATATATGTCTCTTTGTTGAGTCTTTGTGTGGTTTGGGTATCATGGTACATGTGGCCTCATAAAATCAATTTGGCAGTGTTCATTCTATTTCTATTGTATAAAATAATTTTGGGGGTATTGGTATTAATTCTTCTCTAAAATTCTGGTAGAATTCTGTATTAAAACTCTCTGGTCTTGTTTTTTATTGTTTGCTTGTCCATTTGTTTTTTTATTGGGAGATTTTTAATGATTACCTCTATTTCCTTAGGCATTATAATTTAAATTGTTTATCTAGTTTTGATTTAAGTTTGCTAAGTGGTATCTATCAAGAAATGTGTCTATTTCTTGTATACTTTCTAATACTGTGGAGTATACTTTTCGAAGTATGACCTGATGATTCTTTGAATTTCCTCGGTGTCTGTGTTCTGTTCCCCTATTCATTTCTGATTTTGTTAATTTGTATATTTGCTCTCTGCCTTTAATTTAATTAGGATAAGGTTTTGTCTATCTCATTGATTTTCTAAAAGAAAACTCTTTGTTTCATTGATTCTTTGTATTGTTCTCTAGTTTTCTATTTTATTGATTTCAGCCCTCAGTTTGATTATTTCCTCCCATCTATCCCTCTTTGGTACCTTTGCTTCTTTTTGTTTTAGAGTTTTCAGGTGCACTGTTAAGTTGCTCAGACGGGATCTCTCCAAATTCTGCTTGAAGACCCTTAGTACTGTGAAATTTCCTGTAACACTGCATTCATCATGTCCCATACATTTGTGTATGATGTACAATAATTTTTATTGAATTCTAGGAAGTCTTTCATTTTCTTTATTTTATTTTATTTTCTTATTTTTCCATTCAAAAATTTCCACTTCCTCCCCTCCTCCCACCCCCTTTCCACTCCCCCACTCACCCTCCTCTCTCCCCCTCCAGTATTAAGAGAGGGCAGGGTACCCTGCCCTGTGGGAAGTCTAAGACCCTCCCCCTTCTTCCAGGCCTAGGAGGGTGTGCATCCAAATAGACTAGGATCCCAAACAAGTCCCAGTGCCATTATCAGTGGCTTCTCAGTCATCCCCCATTGTCGGCCACATTCAGAGAGTCTGGTTTGATCACATGCTCCTTCAGTCCCAGTCCAGCTGGATTTGGTGAGCTCCCATTAGATCAGGCACACTGTCTCAGTGAATGGACCTCGCGGTCCTGACTTCCTTGCTCATCTTCTCCCTCCTTCTGCTCTTCAACTGGACCTTGGGAGCTCAGTCCAGTGCTCCAGTGTGGGTCTCTGTCTCTATCTCCATCCATTGCCAGACAAAGGTTCTATGGTGATATTCGAGATATTTATCAGTGTGACTATGGGACAAGGCCATTTCAGGCACCCTCTTCTCTGCTGCCCAAGGACCTAGCTAGGGACATCCCCATAGACACCTGGGATCCCCTCTAGAGCCAAGTCTCTTGCCAACCCTAAAATGGCTCCCTTAATTAAGATATCCTCTTCCCTGCTCTTATATCTGCCCTTCCTCTATCTCCACCCTCCCACTCCTCCAAGCTCTCCCCAAACCTGCCCTTCTCCCTTCTCTCTTCCCATCTCCCCTTCCCTCTACCCCACCCTCACCACCCCCATGCTCCCAACTTTTGCTTGGCGATCTTGTTCTGTTTCCAATTTCCTGGAGGATCTATATATGTTTTTCTTTGGGTTCACCTTATTGTTATTTCACCTTTATAAAATAAAATTCGTTAAAACTTTACATGGAGAATGTGATAGAAAACATTTTAATGGATTGTAAAAATTCTCTGGATGTTTTCTATGTTAGTTTTTTTTTTCTTTTTACCTTTCAGAATGTCTGGTTTTGACTGATTGGGCTGCCTGTGAATGTCAATTTATGAGTATGTGACTACGTTGTTCACAGTGTACTTCCGATTTATGTTTTTATGAGTTTTTTTTGTGTGTTTGTTCAAATGTTTATGTCTCTGTCTATAGGTGTTTCTTGTTTGTTTGTTTTTTTTTTACTTTTTCTGTTTGTTTTGTCCTTTCTGGTTGTTTTATTTTATATTATTTATCATTATCATTATCTTATTATTAATATTTTCATCAAATTTTCAAGGCTTCCAGTCTTTCTGGATTTTTGTTTGTTTGGTTACTGGTTTGTTTGTTTGTTTTTTTAAAATCTTACTCCTTCGCTCCTGACTCTGTCTGTGTGACAATATGCTGGCTAGAGTTTTAAACTTCCTGGAGAAACCACTGATTTTTCTCTTGGCCTTATTTTCTCCCTATTGTTAAGATTTAATGACTTATATTTAATAACCATATTTACTTGTTGATATTTGCAAATATACTGCTGAATCTACACAGTAAATTATTTTTGGTATTCCAGACCCCAAACTGACACTTACCATTTTACAATATAAATTCTAATACAAAGTTCATTGATCCTTACACCTAGTATTTTGTCCCCATTTTTACAGAAGTTTTCCTAGATGACTTTGTTTTTTCAAATGTGGGCCTCATATTTTCTTTATTTGTATGTCATATAATATCTTCTTGTTATTGGATATTTTAGCTCTTAAGTAGCAGTTCATCTTTTCTTATTTTGACTAGTGTTAATAATAGAAACATCTTTCATCTATGATTAATGCCATTACATATAGAATTATTTCTTATATTTATGATTATAACTTAAAAAGTTTCTTTATGAATTTACATTTTTTTTGTTTTTTTAAATGAATTTACATTTATAAGGTGTTTCAAATCATGTTTCTAATCACTTACATGCCAATTAATTGCTAAAAATAAAATTAACATTAAGGATGACTTCATATTGTTTCATTTTGCACTATAGCCGATTGCATATATTCTTGGCTCACATTTTGATGCTCTTCAATTTAAGAGCCTAAACTCCTAGGGCCAAGTCTAATTGCTTGCGCAATACAAACATGAGTTTTGTAACTTTTTGTGTCATCAATCATCACCATTTATTCAGTTTTGACAATTGTAAGGCTATGTCTGGGGCTCTTCTCATTAGTAACAAAATATCTAGGTCAGTGGTTCTTAACCTTCCTAATGCTGCAATCTGTTAACACAGTTTCTCATGGTGTTGTGACTCTCAACCATAAAATTATTTCATTATCACTTCAAAAATAAATTTTGCTACTGTTGTGAATTATACTGTAAATATACAATATGCAGGATATCTTGTATGTGGATATATTCATATGAAAGGATCGTGCATCATGGCAATAGAAATCCCATCTAAGACAATCACCAAAAGGGTCATGACCCACAGGTTGAGAAACACTGATCTTGAGAATACATTTTATTTTTAGTCACCTACATCAAATATGAAAAGAACATATATAAAATGTAGCTTTGTCAAAATTTTGACCTAAAAGTTAATTTTGAAGCCAAATGTTTAATATCTCAGAAAGGAATATCACACACACACACACACACACACACACACACACACACACACATTAACTTTATATGTCAATTGCTAAATTTTATTCTTTATTCTGAAAAGAAAAGTAATATGTTCTTAATTTGGCATTTTCCCCCACAGAACATGTTTAAAGCCACATTTTAATCATATTCTTAGAAAAGAAAAGGATAATGCAGTTAATAAGCTTGTATCTACATATGAGATTTATATTTTGTCTTGCAATTTTCAAATTATTAATTTGAATCACTTTTCTTTGAATCTTAGACTTTATATAGAAGTTGAAACTCAGCTTTACCACTTTAGCATCGCAAGTACAAAAATATGAAAACATCAAATACCTAATTACTTTAGACTGTGGAAAAACATGCCAATGACAAAGAGTCCCCATGTTGAGCCTAAACAAAGACTTCTCCCCATCAGATCTGTAAACAAAAACATTTCAACTTCTTCAAGTCCCAGGAGAACAAGAGGATGCTCATGAAAATGCAACTTTTACCCATTTCCCCAGAAATCAGAGAAAAGTTGACACTCAGGAATAGTGAGCTGTCTGAACGAAGTAAGCATCAAAACAGCTTTAAATTCATACACACATAATGGTTTTCATGGAGGCATTAAGTTTTTACTTGTGTTCTTTTACTGGTCTTTCTCATCTGTGTGGCCACCTATCTTAGGTTCTTATTGCTGTGAAGAGACACCATGTCCAGAGCAACTCTTACAAGGAAAATATTTAATTGGAGTGGCTTACAGTTCAGAGATTCAGTCCATTATATCATGGTGTGACATGGTGGACTGCAGGCAGACATGCTGCTGGAGAAGTAGCTGAAAGTTTTACATCTTGCAGGCAACAGGTAAAGGTCTACATGTCACACTGAGGAAAACTTGAGGAAAAGAGATCTTAAAGCCGCCCACAGTTTCACATTTCCTCCAATAAGGCTACAGCTACCCCCAAAATGCCATATTCCTAATAGTTTCTCCCTTTGGGGCCATTTTATTTCAAAGCACACCACACTACCTTCTACTGGTTTCCTCCCTTTCCTCAGTAGCCTCCTCATTGCATGCAAGTGAAATGAATCTTATTAGAATTTTTCCTCCTCCTCTGCATCCCCTAAGTCTCTCTCTCCCCTCTTACAGCATCATCCTTTACATTTAAAGCACCCTAACCCCTTCCCCCACAACACACATGTAAATGTAAAAATCTATGAGCATTTCATGAGAGCCAACAAGTAGGATTTGTCTGTTTCTCGTCCAGTTATGTTTTAATAACAATGATTTCAAGACCTATTCACTGTACTGAGTATGTTATGGTTTCATTTTTCTTTAAAGATACAAATAAATTTCTTTATGCTCATACACAGTGTTTTATCTATCCATTCTTCTATTGGACAATAGTCAAGTTGGTGCTGTGTGTATCCATCATCAATAACTACAAATGAGGATGTGCAATTATCCCCATGATAAGGCTCAAGAGTTTCTTTTGGTATATTCTCAGATAGAGCATAACTAAGTCAAACAGTATTTCTATTTTTAGCTTTTTAAGTAAATTCTGTAGGGTCTGTACCAATTAATAGAAAAAATCCCTCTGCCTCTACATCCTGCCAGAACTTCTAATTTGTCATCAATCATAGCTACTTTAACTGAGATAAGATGAATTTTTAGAGTAATTTTACTTTCCATGTCCCTGATATCTAAGAATGTAGACACTATGAAATAGAAAGATCTCTCATGCTAATGGATTGATAACTAATAGTGTAAAAATATCTGTATTCTCAAAAGTGATCTACAAATTCAACAAAACTTCCTTCAACATTCTGATGACATCGTTCACAGATTTAAAAAAGCGTCATCAAATTCACATAGAATTATGAAAGACTGCAAATCGCTAAAGCAAACCTAACCATAGAGAATACAGCTGAAAACATTATAATACACAACCTCAAATTTCACTACAGAACAATAATGGCAAACACAGCATGATGCTACAAAAATGAATACAATAGCCTAATGATAAAATACTTACTGGAAGTGCTGGAGAAATGGTTTAGTTTAATTACGAGGATTTGAGTTCAGTATCCAGCACCCATGTTAGCGGACTCACAGAGGCTTGTAAACCCAGCCTCCTTCTAACTTCTGTGCATACACATGTGGCATATACTCAACACAGACATACATACATATGTATAAAGAAAAATAAATATAAATACAAAATAAGCAGTAGTAGAAGGCTGTTGTTCCTTTGTTCCTGGCTGCTCAGACCACAAAATAACCACTCAGAAACTATATTATTTAAATCATTTCTTGGCCAATAACTTATGCATATTACTAGCTAGCTCTTATATCTAGAATTAACCCATTTCCATTAGTTTATATTTTATGAAGCTTGTGGCCTATTAGCAAGTTTCCAGATGGCAGCTATGTCTTTCCCCTCTGGCAGCTCCATGACTTTTCATGACTCTGCCATCTTTCTCCCAGAATTCAGTTTAGTTTCCCCTGCCTAACTCTACTCTATCCCTATCACAGGCCAAGGCAGTTTCTTTATTCATTAACCAATAAAAGCAACACATAGACAGAAAGCCTTCCCACATCATTTCCCCTTTTTAGTTTAAATAAAAAGGAAGGCTTTAACTTTAACATAGTAAAATGTCATATAGCAAAACAGTTATCAAGCAATAATTATAGTTATAATATTGATATATACTTTATCTTTTATGATAACTAAGGAAAATCTTAACTATCTATTCTTCAACTCCATCAAACGCCCCAGATGGAAATAATATTACCTAAGTTAACAGAAAATACATTGTAAGCAACTTCCAAAACTCTATAATTGACAGAGACATCTTGCTGCATGGACAGTCACCCAAAGTTCTTTTGTACCATTTGGGAATCCATCTTCAGCCTACAGGCCCATAGTTTCCAGAAGACTTTTCCATGAAGCAGGAAATTTCAAAGACAAATCTGCCTATATTTGCAATTTGTCAGTCACTTTCTTCTGTATCTTGCAGAATGTCTTGCAGACTCTTTCATGAAGCAGGAACCTTGAAGGAACATCTCACCTTTAGGCAAGTTCAGTGGTCATTTTTTTCTGTGACTCCTGCATGTCCAATTCATACAGTTTATCATCAAGCAGTCCAAGCAAGAACAGTTTCTTGCCCAAATGGCTAACAAACTCCATGAGGAGCTTATTAAATGCCCAGGTTCCTCTTGAAATAATTGGTAATGCCATGAACAGATGTGTCTCACCATCATGAAAAGTTCTAAGTTCTTAAAACATTTTAAATGTCATATTCTGAATGTCTTTGAAGGGTTTGAAGATTATCTAACTAAAATATATTTCTATAGATATAGTAAAACGAACTAACATGACTATGAGCGTGACTATTATAGATGACTAGTAACCTGTATTTCTTAATTGTACATTACATTTTTAAATGAACTGCACAATTACAATACCTCAATCAAGATCAGAAATAGACATATAATAAAATTGACCTAAAATCTGTATCAATAGACCAAGATCCACACCAATGCAAATCTCTATAGCAGAGAACTCATACCTCAGAAATAACAATAGCCAAAACAGATGATATAAAACCTGAATATGTACACAAAAGAATTTAATTAAAGACCAATTTCTCATCCAGCGTAGAAATCTATTGAAATTTCATTAATGACCTTATTAAATGTTGGACCTGAAATGCAGAAATTTCAAAACAAAAATCCTTGAAATCATACTTCAAGACATGAATAAGCACACATCTTCTGAAAAATGACTCTGTAGCAAAGGAAATAGCACCAAGAATTTCCAAATTGGATTACACAAGATTAGAATTCTATACAACATAAGAAACCATTTTCAAAGTAAAGATCCAAGCTACAGAAGAAAATCTATCCAGCTATTTTTTGAGAAGGGAGATTAATATCAAGACCACATAAAAGATTTTAAAAGTAAGCACCCAAATTAACTATATCTGACTTGTACACTGTTTAAAAGAGGACAATACAAATTGCTAATGAATATTTTAAATAGCCTTTTAGTTATAAAAATTTTGAAGAGAAATGCATGCCAAACATGCTATAGGCTCAGATCTACAGAACCTGACTCAGACAGTGACTTTAACTTCCTGAAGTTTGGTTTATTCAGAATTTACTCAAAGGAAAAAAATGAAACTCAAAGAAAGAAAACACAGGGAAATTTTATTCTACACAGTTGTTAATTATTTGAAGGAACTCACTCATGGATCTTGTTGCTCTGACTTACTGAAGTTTCTCAGCATGAACTTCTTTCAAGTTCTCCCAGCATAGTTAAAATTTCTTACAGACTTTAGGCATCCAATATATTTTTTCCTGGGCTATTTGCTGAACGATGCCAGTGTAGGTAGTTCAGATGACATACCATTAGTTATTTGCTATATAGACAGGGCTGTCTTTACCTCTCAATCCCTTTGATTCCCTCTCTGAGATGTAGGAGTAATACGTGCATTTTTCAAAACCAGGTTGCAGTTTTGGAAAAATATTAATGTTTTTTCAAACATAAGGTTTGATTGATTATTTGGGAATTTCACATACTGTACTTCAGTTACACTCACTCCCAGTACTTCCAGGCCCATTTTCTTCACTCTTGTGACCCCTCCCCACACACACACCAAAAAAAGAAGAAAAAGCAAGTTCAATTTATGTTTACCCTATACTTCTTTGGAGCATGGTCATACATTCAGTGAGCAGTCTCTTAAAAAAAAAAAAAACAGTTTTCACCCTCATCAGAACCTATCAATATTAATGTTATTAAATCACAAAACATTTTACGAAAGCATGGAAGCATTTATGATAAAATGTGACAAATTTCTCAATATAATCTCAATATAATTGTAAATGAAATGAGTTACTAATCCAGTTCAATTTTATATCGTAACTGTCAGGTTGGATATTATGAAAAGAGTGAGAATACACATATTGGGAAGGATCTGGAGAAAGATAAATCTGTAGCTTCTATTGACGAGAACAAAAATTAGGGCAGACATTATGAAAAGTACAATGGTAGTTGACAAAAACATTACAAATTATAGCTATCTTGTGATTCTGTAACCTCTCACTGTGTACCAAAAATTAAATCAATGCGTATGCAAAGAGACCTGTTCTCTTGTACTAAACAATAAATTGAGTGAATAAATAAATAATAAATATTTTTCTCTTCAACAGCCACGATATAGAAGCAACTCTGGAATAAATCAATTAAATTTCATATATAAATGATTATCCTCATAGTAATACTTTTGTTGGATAAAATGGAAAGTTAGTGTTATTTGAAATTAATGTTAGAAAATACTATTACTATACAAGCTATATGTGGCAAAAAGTTCTGTATTCTTACTTTTAATAGAATAAAAAATGACTCAGGCAATATTCCTTTTGCTTCTACTGTATAGACTAATGTGAGGAGTATTGGCATTAACTCTCTTTTAAAAGTATGCTAAAATTCTGCACCAAAAGTATCTGACCCCGAATCTCTTTTGGTTAGAACACTTTTTGATGTGGGATTCCCCTCTGTATGCTGTGAACACCATTGGTTAATAAAAAAATTGTCTTTGCCTGTGATAGGGCAAAACAATAGAGCTAGGTGGAGAAAACTAAACTGAATGCTGGGAGAAAGAAGGTGGAGTCAGAGAGAAGCTATATAGCCCCATTGGAGACAGATGCCAGAACTTTACCCTGTAAGCCATAGCCTTGTAGTGATATACAGGTTAATATAAATGGGTTAAATTAATATGTAAGAGCTAGCTAATAAGAATGTAGAGTTAATGGGCCAAGCAGTGGTTTAATTAATATAGTTTCTGTTTAGTTACTTTGGGAGTCTGGGCAGTCAAGAAACAAACAAGCAGCCTTTCATACAACAACTTTTAATGATTGCTTTTATTTCATTAGCAGTTACAGGTCAGTTTCAATTGTTTATTTGATCTTAATTAGAGTTTGGTAAATGTTCACTATCAAGAAAATGATATATTTCTATTAGATTTTCCAATTTATTGGAATACAGATTTTAAAGTATTTCCTTATGAGTCAGTGAATTTCCTCCCTTTAATCTCTAATTTTGTTCATTTGGATATTCTCTCTCTTTTTATGTGCATTTTAGTTAATTTAGAAAAGGGTTTGTCAATATTTTTGATTTTCTTAAAGAACCAACTCTTTGTTTCATTAGCTCTTTGCATTTTGTGTGTTTGTTTCTCTTTTTGTTATTTCTCTCTTGAGTTTGACTATGTTTTTGCCCTCTAGTCCTCTTGGGTGCGATAACTTCTTGTTGTTCTAGAGCTTACAAATGTGCTATTAGGTTGCTAGTATGTGAGCTTTCATTTTCTTATGTAGGCATTAGTGCTATTAGAACAGCCTTCAGTGTCTCCCATACATTTGTGAATTCATTTCCATCCAGTTATACAAAGTCTCTGATTTCCCACTTTCTATCTTGATCTATTTTTTGTTCAGTAGTGAGTTGTTCAGTTTCCATGAGTTTGCAAGCTTTCTGTTGTTTCTACTTGTTGATATCCTGCTTTAACACTTTGATGATCTGATAGGATTCAGAGTGCTATTTTGATTTTCTTGTGTTTGTTGAAAATTTTTTGTGTTTGAGTATATGGTCAAATTTGGAGATGCTGAGAAGAAGGTATACTTTTTGTACGTTTGGATGAAATGTTCTGTAAATATGTTATATCCATTAGCTATTCAGATAGCTCCCACATTATTCTGTTCTTTGTTGTTTGCATCACCTATAGGTTATTGAAATCTCCTAGTGTTAGTGTATGAGTCAAAATGTGATTTATTATAAAGCTATATTAATAAAAACAGTATTTCACAAAAAGAGATACATTGGTCAGTAGAATTGAATTGAAGACCCAGATATAAATCTACACACTTGTGGACATCTGATTTTTGATTAAAAAAGCTTTTACAATAGTAAAAAGAAAGTATTTTTAACAAATGATGCTGACTAGGATATGAGAGTTATAAAAGTCAAAGGTGGTAGATGACTTTAAGGAAACAGCGTCTTCCACATGCATCAAGAATGGTACACATATGAACTTTGAGAGACTGTGACAGTGTGCACAAGACCTGTACAGGTTCACATCAACCAAAATCCCAGCACTAATGAGGGAGGGTGAAAACTAAGTCCTGCCTCTAACAAAGATGCTATTGTCTATTGTAAACAGTTGGGAAAGAGAAAATAGTTTTTTCCACAATAGTTATATCAACCACACCCTAGAGCATGGCCCATGCCTATGCCCAAGCCTACTTTACTATCACATAATGGACTCCATCTGCTTTTTTGTTTGTTTTGGTGTGAGAGAAGTTTGGTATGCCTCTCTCTCTCTCTCTCTCTCTCTCTCTCTCTCTCTCTCTCTCTCTCTCTCTCTCTCTCTCTGTGTGTGTGCTTTTTAATTTTTTACTTTGTCTTACGGGTTTCCTTTCATTAATTTTTTTTCTTAGTATTTATGCCTTGATTTTGATTTTTCTTATTTTGGATTTTCATTGTTTTTGTATTTTTTGAGAGAGAAAGAACATGATGTTTGTTGGTTATGGATACTGAGAGGAGTTGTGATGAATTGGGGGAGGGGAAAGAATTTGATAAAATGTATTGTGTTAAAAATATCTTATAAAAGATGAAGTAAAGTCATAACCTCAATATTATTTATTTATTTGTGTGTATGCATATGCGTACATGCACATGTGTGTTTGTGAAAACACGTGCATAGGTATAGCTGTGTGGATGTGCAGAAGTAACAAAAGAATGTCAAAATATTTGAATCTGAATTTACAGGTATTTGGAAGGTATCTTGGTTGTCATGTGGATCTGGGATCTGAACTCAGTTCCTCATAACAGAACACTAAGTGCTCTTACCTGCTGGGTCAGTTCTTTATCTTCAATTTGATCATTGTTTCATCTGAATGTAAATAATTTTCATTTAGATAGAAGATAACTAAAAGTGATGAAATTTTTTATGAACATTAGTATAGGGTAATAGAATACCAATGTCTACTTCTTCATTGTCAGGTGGAGAATGAGGTTCAGGAAACAAAAGTTGATCCAATAAGGGAAAAGGTGACCTGGTCACCCATTATAAAAATGTTCATAGAGATAATGCTTAGAAATTTCCAAGGGTAGAGCAAAGTCCCTGGATGTGGATTGGCTTTCCTACCCATGTGGCAAGCATTCGGATGCTTCAGATCTTGAATAATCTGCACTAGAGATGTCAAAATAGTGCAGAATAGAATTTTCTCTTAAAAATTCTTGCACTCTAACTAGCCAACAGTATCCTTTTCTTGTTCAGAGGTTTTGTAGCCAAATTCGGGATGATGTTCATCCTTTATTTCATCACTGAACCAGAGTGGACATTTTAAATATGACAAAATGAGATTTCACTATTAATCTTGAGCATATTCCTTAGCTTTATGTTAACACGTTAGTAGAGGGAGAATCCATTTTAAAATATTTCTAGAAGTCTATCATTTATAGCAGTTAGCCTCTGGAGAGGTCTGTCATTGAAGTAAGACTGGCAGCTCTTTCTTTTTTTTTATTATTTTTTTTTATTCTTAATTTTTTTTTATTAAGAAAGAAAAA
>NW_004949112.1:4315879-4324058 GCF_000317375.1 Microtus ochrogaster
CCTCTCCTTAGGCACCTGGAAGCCCCTCTAGGTCCAAGTCTCTTCCCAACCCTACGATGGCTCCCTTAATTAAGATATGTGCTTCCGGGGGCTGGAGAGATGGCTCAGAGGTTAAGAGCACCGGCTGCTCTTCCAAAGGTCCTGAGTTCGATTCCCAGCAACCACATGGTGGCTCACAACCATCTGTAATGAGATCTGGTGCCCTCTTCTGGCGTGCAGACATCCATGAAGACAGAATGATGTATACATAATAAATAGCATTGCCTGCTCTTCCAAAGGTCCTGAGTTCAATTCCCAGCAACCACATGGTGCCTCACAACCATCTGTAATGGGGTCTGGCAGCTCTTTCTAAAACAAGTGCAGTTAATTCATGAGCGTTTGCCCACAGCTCCCCCTTTCCAGCCTTTGCTTAGTTCCTGAAACTTGTTAAGAACAGTCGTCAAGGATGGATGAGTCTTACAAAGAGTGAGTTCTCATCTGTGTATGTGCAGATCAGGTTTTTCTGGCTCATAGCACAGTGGTCTCTTCTTACTCCTCCATTTGATACAAAAATGATTTAACTTCTTTAAACTTTAGTGAATCATCATATTGAAGCTCCCACCTACCAGAGCTACAGCAGGAACATTCTGTGGCTTTACCAAAAGGTATATAATTTGTCTCATTAAACGTTCTCTGTTTTAGCAGTACCTGGACATAGCCATGTGTAAATGCAGTGCTTCTGGTACAGGCTCCCCTTCGTTCTCTCTATGCTCATAACCCTTTTCCAGTGAAAGTACGAGCTCTCCTTTTTCCTCGGGTGCCCCTTAATGACTTCATATAAGTAGTGCACACATCCTAGAATGTATTTTAACTCCTGTAGACACAGTTACACTGTTTGAGAACAAAACAAAGGTTCACTGTAGGTTTTAGGAAAACTCAGACCTTTTTCATGAAACTTGTGTTTCTCTGTGGCTTCCCATACAGGTGCTGGAAGGTTCTTAAAGAAGTTGGAATGAATCAAGTCATTAGGTTTACAGATACCTTCTTCACATTGTAGAGAAACCAAACTCAAAGTGTCTTCATAACATATTAGCTTTTTAAAAACTCTGTTAAAGAGCTGGACAGTAGTGGCACATGCCTTTAGTACTCAGGAGGCAGAGGCAGGTGGATCTCTGTGAATTCGAGGCCAACCTGGTCTACAAAAGCTAGTTCCAGGACAGGCTCCAAAGCTATAGAGAAACCCTGTCTCTAAAAACAAAAACAAAAAAACAAAACTTTGTTCAGATATCCTGTAATTGCATATATATGTATATATTATTTTATCCACATATATATCACAAAATAGATAGGATAAGCCTGCCTTCATTTATTCTTGAAAACATTGTCTTTCTAATTTGTTCTTACTTGCCTGAAACTTGTGATCCTCTTGCCTCAACTTTCTCAGTGCTGGAATTACAAACATCCCCACACCATGCCTGGTTCTCACCAATCTATGCAAAGCCATAAATTTACAAACAAGAAAAGATGTACAACAAAGCACACTGTGTGACTTAACTCCCTGCAGGCCACAAGCAAGCTGGTGATTTGTGGTTTTTTTTTAATATTGCACTGTTAAGCCTTCCCATCTTTTCTCCATTTTATTTCTTTTCTTGTTTGAGTCACTTTGTTTTACTTATTCGTGTGTGTGTGTGTGTGTGTGTGTGTGTGTGTGTTTATGTGTTGATAGCATTCTTACTTCAAACAGAATAAACCCAAAATAATTTTTAAATTCTAGCTAAAGGCTCTTTTCCTGTCATTTATATTATAATTCCTTTATATGAATGAAAAAAAGAAATGAAAAAGGACATGGCTGCTCCTAGGTATGGTGAAGGAGACGATTTGTTACATGTAAGAGAGAGAGCAGAGGCATCTGGAAGAGCCCAGAATGAACATGACCCTGAACCAGGCCATGTGAGGGGAGATGGGAAGGAGAGAGTGGAGAACCAGCAAACCGGGAGACCAAGAAGCCAGAAGGGTAGAGGGCAGATCAAAAGACTTGAAAACCAAGTTAGCTGGATTATATATGGAAGGGCACCTGCCATAGCCTGACTGGAGAAGTTTATGGTAGCGGGTGGGGTATGCCAGCCATACCCTGTAACAGACAGGGACTGAAGGATGGATGCTGGGAGAACCAGGTGGCTACGTCTGTTCTGATATGTTAAAAAGGCATCTTAGTTAGTATTTTAACCCAGGTTTGAGATCTAATATTATACTGATCTTAATCTGAAATACGTATTTGTACAATTGTAAAAAGAGACAGACACTTCAAATTTTTATGTACCTTTTATTTTAAGAATGAAAGTGAATGTTATTTGTGACTAAACAAGAAAACTTCCATTCTTTTAAAGATTTTTTTTTCATTGGCATAATTAGTCTCCAAATAAGAGCTAAGCTAGAATGCTAGCTATATTATTTGATTGGCTATAAAGTCTGAACCAGTACCTTGGTTTCCTCTCACTCCACATACTATTCATAGCTAGAATATTTTTTACACTAAGATCAATGCTTCAAAATTGTAAAGGGCAGTGTACACACCTTTTGTTCCGGCTGCTCTGGAGACTGAGACATGAGGGTCACTAAAGTCCAGAAGCTCAGCTGTAGTGTGACATGCTGATTTGATGTCCTAAGTTTGCCATCGACATGGTGACTATAGGGGAATAAAGAACTACCAAATTGCCTAAAGAGAGGTTGACCAAAGTGAGAAACAAATTCTCTTGCTGATTCAAAATATTCCCAACTTGAAACAGCATATAGTAATTTATGTCAAAGTAATTTATTTCAAAGATGCAGCATGAAGGCTGCTTAATTTCAGTGCAGGTCCCCTGATGCCTTGCTTGTGTCTTCAGGGTTGCTCCTGGGAGAGCTCTGGCAGCAAACACATTATGACTTTCTGAATCCAATGGTTCCCATTCCTTGTGTTGTCGAAAGTCCACTCCACCTATCCTTTTCTTCCAGGAGGACAGAGTGTATGCATTGTTGGGTGGATGGTGATCCTGTTGTGCTTTACTCTTCACCCTGTCATCGATTTTCCTTTTACCAGAGTTAATGTTCATGTCATCTCTGCTCCCCTGTGAACTATACTGTTTGAAATGGGTTTACAACATCAGTACACCCCAAATCCCTAAAATATGTCTGCTGTCCTTTCCACTGTTATGCTTGATTGCAGATAGCAGGGATTCTTACTGTGATGATCTAGACAACTAGTTGTGCTTGCTTCTTAGAATAGGAACATGCTGATCGTAGCTTGCAAAGTGAAGCTGTCCAGTCATAAATTTAGAACTGTTGACTACATTTGACTTTGTCCTCCGCCTTAAGTGTCTGTTGTTTTACTAAAGTGTCTGTTGTTCACTTGATTACCAAGGCTCTGCTCACACAGCCTCACAGTTATCCAAAGGTGGTCTGCTTTGTTCTTGACTACATGGCTTCTTCCATCTTTATCCTAAGTCTTCTGGCATATGCAATCTATTGTTTCTAAACCAGTGGTGGATATATGAGATCACAACTTTTGACTAACCAGGAAAAGTGAAAACAACAAACGTAGTTCATTAGATGGAAAATATAGTATTGAAGGCTTGAGGAAGGGGGTGTTACCTAAATTCATCACCCAGGAAAGTTTTCCCAGTATCTGCATTAAGATTTTGAATAGAAGAGAATAATAACAGACACCAAGGCAGCTGTGAAGACATAAGCTACAAAAGCACAGCTCAGTATGGAAATTGCACCCACCTACAGTGCTTACCCACAAATCCTGTTGGCTGCATGTGTGCATCTTATTCTACTTATATTTACATACACATGAATTATATATACTTAAACATAAATACATATATGCTATATTATATATTAATACTTTTACTCATATACCTTACATATGAGTTTACTATATATATGTATAGTATCTATCTATATGTACATATATGTACATATGTAGTCCCTTCTGAAGTTTCAAAAGATATATAGAAGATATTATTTGTAAGCAGACCAATTTTATTCTTTACCTCAGAATCTTAAAATGAGCCAGCACTAAGTAATCACAAAGATTTGAGGACTTGTTTCATCAAGAAAATGGACAAATGAAAGGAGAAAACCACTTAATTTTGTCTCTCAGAGAAGGTTTGTTTTGTCTGAACAGGGTTCCACTGTTCAGGGAGCTTAAGGAGTGATTATTGTCTGTGAGGCTCTCAACATACAGAACAGGACAGGGGCAGCTTGTGAGTTTGAAGGGCAGGGAGGGGAATGCTAATAAATTGGATTCTGGAGTTTATAGAGCTACTGTGTCCCACAACCTTAACTTTCAGCAATGTCGACTGCATCATATTGAATTATTTATCTTTGCGTACTAAATATGTGATAAATCATGTCAAAAATTGCCACAAATAGGCTAAATACTAGCTCTTTCACAGCAAAAGATTACTTTTATTTATTTCTGAAAGTATTCTCTTGGGTCATTGGGAAAATATAGGAAAGTCTAGCTAAATCAATTATACAACAAATCAATGTTGTTTATAGACTTTGTATGAGTTTATATACTTTTTATAAGGAGAACAAAATACTTCAAGTTTTAGGTAGCGACAGTGGCGCACGCCTTTAACCCCAGCACTCGGGAGGCAGACGCAGGCAGATCTCTGCAAGTTTGAGACCAGCCTGGTCAACAAAAGCTAGTTCCAGGACAGGCTCCAAAACTACAGAGAAACCAGGTCTCGAAAAACCAAAATAAATAAATAAATAAATAAAAAATAAAAAAAAATAAAATCACTTATTTTGGCAGTCATGATCCAGCCACAGAAAAAGCAGGATGTGACGGCCTCGCCAAATAAGGGACCGAGCCATGTGGCTAACATAGACAAGAATAATGGGCTAATATAGGTATGTTTCTAAAATAGCATCAGAATAAAACTGTCAACTTTCAAACCTGGAATAAATGGCTGAGCTGCCTGTTTAAAATATCCAAACAGATCTAACCACCGGGTTCTTCTTGAATTTCCCAGTTCCTGGATGTTACAGGGACCTCCGGGTTGTCACACGTCATTTGTTATGCTGAACATCTCTAGAAAGGGCCTGGGCTGCCCTTCCTCCTGCTGTCCCTACCTGCTCTCTTTTAGTCTCCTGGCTGCTGGACCAGGTTCCCTTCTCTTTCATCCATCTTTCCCTTCTGCTCTCTCCTCTCCTGGTTCAGGGTCATGATCACTCTGAACTCTGCCAGATGTACCTGTCTGTCTGTCTCTCTTTTATCTAAATATACTTTATCTTCCACTGTGACTAGGAACAGTCATGTCCTTTCCTTTTTATTTCTTTTTTCATTAAAAAATAGTTTAAAGAAATAATCGGAGATGGAAAGAAAATTATATTGTACCTTAAGGCTTCATTTTATTTTATTTTTTTCATATTTTCCTTTATTGAAAGTAGATTCTTTTCTCATACAACATATCTTAGTTATTGCTTCCCCTCCTTCTACTCTTCCCAGTTCCTCCCCACTTTGCCCCACCTCCACTCCACTTTCTATCTTTCTCTCATGATAAAAGAACAAATTTCTAAGATATAACAACCAAACATGAGAAAATATAACATAATAAGGTGAAGCAAAATCTCATATTGAAGTTGGACACAGAAACCCAGCAGGAGGAAAAGAGTCCCAAGAGCAGGCAAAAAAAGTCAAAAAAAACCCACATATTGTAACAGTCATGAGTCTCATAAAAGTACTAAGCTAATAGTTATAATGTATACACAGAGGACCTGGTGCAGACCCATAGAGACCCTGTGGTTGTGGCTTCAGTCTCTGTGAGCTCATGTGTGTTTTTCTTAGTTGATTTGGACAGTCTTGTTCTCCTGGTGTTCTCCATCCCCTCTAGTTCTTACAATCTTTCTACCTCCTCCTCTTCAGAATTCCCTTACATCTGAAGGGAGGGATTGATGGAGACCTCCAATTTTTACTCTCTCTCCACATAATGGCCCAAAGTCTCTGCATCTGTTCCTGTCTGCTGCCTGGAGGAAATCTCTGTGGTAATGGCTGATAAAGACTTATCTATAAGAATAGCAGACTGCCATTAGGAATCATTTTATTTATTTTTTCCCTTTTCTTTTTCTTTTTTTCAGTAGTATTTGGTTTGAACCCTATGACTCTGGGTTTTCTAATCTCTTGTTCTTGGTAATGCAAACAGTGTCAGGTATGTGTTCTTTCTCATGGAGTGGGCCTTAGGTCAAATCAGACATTGGTTGACTGCTATAAGTTCTGGGCTACCATTGCCCTGGAATATTTTGTAGGTAGAACAAACTGTAGGTTGAAGATTTTGTTGTTAGGTTTGTGTCCTCATTTCTCTTTCAGTAGACTACAGAGTAGCTTCCTGTGCTGAAGAGACTAGAACATAGAGTGAAGGTTCCTGTAGGCACTAGCTCAACTTCTTTCCGTTCGTGAGCTGTGAGGTTGCTGTCCTCGGCAATGCAGCCCTGCTCTCAGCTTTTGGAGAGCAATCTCTTGTCTTAGAAACAGCCTGGATTGTTTGGGGGTTTCCAGGGAAAGCCCTTGGCCAACAACTCAATTTAATAAAACCCCGTTCCGACTTGGCTGGTCAGTTAAGACTCCACTCTGTATTTCCCTAATTCAGATCACATTCATATATTTCAGGAAGTTTTCATTGCAGTAGGTTTCACTTCACCCCTCAAAGATCCCCCAATTCCATCTGTCTCTCCCCTCACTCTCTCCTTCCATCCCACATCCCCAACTCTTTATTCTGCCACCTTATCATCATCCACCTACTATCCACCCATGAAATCTATTCTCTTTCCACATTCCAGGGAGATCTCTCTGCAAACCCCATAGAACCTCCTTTTCACCTAACTTTCTGGCCTACAAATTGTAGCTTTGTTATTATATCATTGGTTATTTACTTAAAAGCTAGTATCTACTTATAAGTGAATACATAACATATTTATCTTTCTGGTCTGTGTTTCCCTATTCAGGATTTTTTTTTCTAATTCCTACCATTTGCCTGCATATTTCATGATGTCTTTTTTTAAATTAACTGAGCAATATTCCATTTTAATCCTTCCTCATCTACCTATTCTCTTTGTCCCTCTGGAGATCATTGACAGATGCTGTTACACATGACCTCAGCTTAGGTTCTGAATGTCAGTGTTAATACTTTTCATTAAAATCCTAATTTTAATTTGAAATAAGTGTCTTGGAACCTTGGTAGTGATGGGAAGAGACCTGTGCACTTAGGGGTTGCTTGGGAAAGCTTTTTGGAAGAGACAGACTAATGAAATAATTAGGTACTTGGCAGGTGGCAAAGAAAAATCTGTGATGAATCTGAGGGTTTTATCTTAACTTATTTATATGTAAGCTGGGTATGGGTTGAGCTAATTAAACAAACAAAAAAAGGTAAGATAACAAAAGTTCTAAGACTCTAAGAGGAAACATGGAGGAGAAACACTATTGAATCCTAAAGAGGTGACCTGTCCCAACAAAGCAAAATGAGGATGCTTGGTGTTAGAAGCTCCAGAGAAGACAGAAAGATGATGTTTATAAACTGTTCTCATGGGTTAGCAACTGCAGAGACTCGGTGGTCTAAACAATGAGGACCTTTTTTTCCGAGTCGCCTCCAAGATGGCCGAAGTGGAGCAGAAGAAGCGGACCTTCCACAAGTACACCTACCGCGGCGTGGACCTGGACCAGCTGCTGGACATGTGCTATGAGCAGCTGATGCAGCTCTACAGCGCCTGCAGAGGCGACGCCTCAACAGTGGCCTGCGGCAGAAGCAGCACTCGCTGCTCAAGTGACTGAGAAAGGCCAAGAAGAGGCCCCTGCAGGACATGATCGTACTGCCCGAGATGGTGGGGAGCATGGTGGGCGTGTACAACGGCAAGACCTTCAACCAGGTGGAGATTAGGCCGGAGATGAATGGCCACTGGGCTAGTTCTTCATCACCTACAAACCTATGAAGCACCGCCGGCCTGGCATCGGTGCCACCCACTCCTCCTGCTTCATCCCCCTCAAGTAGCTGTGGCCGGTAAAGACTCATGTTCAGTCAAAAAAAAAAAAAATGAGGACCATTAAAAAGTGGTGACCAAGCCGGGCGTTGGTGGCACACGCCTTTAATCCCAGCACTCGGGAGGCAGAGGCAGGCGGATCTCTGTGAGTTCGAGACCAGCCTGGTCTACAGAG
>NW_004949112.1:4326301-4349831 GCF_000317375.1 Microtus ochrogaster
AATTAGCCAGTAAGGGCTAGAGCTAAAGGGCCAAGCGGTAATTAAATAAACACAGTGTCCATGTAATTATTTCGAGTAGAGCTAGCCATGTGGGCGGCCGGGTGCCGGGACGCAGCCCGCCGCTCCTATTTCTACAAACTGCTGCAAGTATCAAGCAGAGAAAGTCAGGTCACGTTTGCTAATGCTGATGACTGGAGTTTAACTAGGGTATTTCCAAAGTGGTGAGCTTCTCTGTGGCAAATTAAGAACATGTTGACTGCACTTAGATTTTTTCATATCTCCATATTAGAGTCAGATTACCTAGATTTAATTAATTGAATGGTACAATAATAAAATTTAATGTCAAAATGTGGAAGGAGTAGAGACAATAAATCAAACAAACATGCAAATTTTGCAGTATTTTTCAACCAAAGCACCAGTAGATAAATCTAAGTATAAGCCATTTATTTTTATTTGTTACCAAAGAGTTAACTCCTTAACTTTTCTTCTTTTACCTAAGCTTAATTGTACATTATGTTATAAGAACGTAGAGATGCTCACCACCTGCCTGCAATAACATATTACTTGTATATACAAGTTAATACTGTTACTTTTCAAAAAGAATATGAAGTGTGAGGTATTTTTGAGAGTTTAAAAGTTCAATTTATGTAGATTTGAGAGTCTCTACAGTTACTGTTCAATAACTTGTTTTGCACTATGAGCTGTATTTATAGCATGAGCATACTCACAGTCCCTATCAATTAAAAAACATTCACAATTTGTGGAAGCTATTAGACAATCCCCAGTGAGTTTTGAGAAGACCAATGATTTTATTTACATATAGTTTAGTACTAGGTAGTTTAAGCCTTATCCCTGTTGACTGAAGACCTTAGATGAATATGCATTAACCTTGTTGAAAGGAGCACATATTTGGCAGACATCGTACATCTTCACAATGGTGAACAATAATGTGTGTGCTCATGGTATAACCTGACCACTTCTCATAGACCACTAACTACAGAAACTGCATGGCATTCCCTTCAGACCTGCTCACTTTCAGGATGACTGTGATTAGCAGCCACAGATAAGCCTCTTGGAAAGCAAATACAAAATGCATTGAAGGCTGTATGATTGAGCTCAGCAATGTGGTTTCAAAACTAGGAATCCAGATGGGGACAGAGTGTGATGTTTGGATCCATTCTGTAACTCTGATCATTGGCTAGCTGTAGTGTACCTGTTTGCTTACCAGCTCTCATAAACACACACACACACACACACACACACACACACACACACACACACACACTGAAGAAAACAATTTAAATTTATATGAAACAGCAAATGATTAGGGACAGGAGTGTATCCCATGGTGTGGAATTAGCATGCCATGCTGTTATTAAGTAAGCAGGGCAGGCACAGACACCTCTGAAGAAACAATCAGGAAGAAGAATAGATATATGTTGATTCTAGACTGTTCAGTACATCTGAAGGTTAACTGTGACAAACCAGTGTTCTGCTGCAGATACTAATACTCTCCATCTTTCCGTTACCGAACAAATATCTTAGTGATTTAAGGAAGGAGGGAGTTGTTTTGTTCTGAGTTTCAGAGGTCTCAGCCTGCCTGGAATCAGGTTTTCCTGTGGCTTCTGATGCAGCAAAGATTGAGAAAGCCAGGAAGAAGCAAATGCATTCTACTCAATGGCAGGAAGCAGAGGAGAGGAAGAGGGGAAAGAAATTGGTCCACTTCCAAGGATAAATCTGCCACAGACTGAAGGCTCCATCCCTTAAAGGTTTCACTGCCTCCCAACCATGCAATCCTAGGGAAGTATCTTTTAAAATATGGGCCTGGCCTTCAAGAGACAGGAGATCAAAGCCATAGCAAAATTAACCTCAGCATGGAAAAAATGTGCATCTCACAGAGAAACTGTTCACCATGTCCTCATGGCAGTCAGGGATTGCTGATAGTTTTAGCAGTAATATGAGCAGAAAAGCTTTGTGGGGTATTGGTCTATGTTGAGATGTGAACTGTAAGTGAAAATTTCAGTATTCTTTAGATTATCTTTCCAGGAAGTAGATTTCTCAAGCTGCTTTTTGGTAGATACTTGGAAGGAAAAGAGCTATGTTGGAGACAATTAAGTGCAATATTCTAATGAAGAGTAATGAGAGGTGGGTGTGTCCCCGAGTAAGTTATTGCATGTCTCAGTAAAGACTATAATAGTGACTATAATCACTATTTAAATGTGTGCATGTTACCAGGGTTTATAAAATATGGTTTAAAGAATCATGTTCTCCATCACATGCTCTTTACTGGCTAAATGAACTTGCTAATTTTCATGTATTTATTCTTTCCTAGAAATTTATGTTCATATAGTATATCTAATATTAAAGACCTGAGGGAAAGAAATCTGTGGATCTCACAAGCCAGTGCTTCTCCTGTAGGAATCACTTCACTCATTTAATGTCTGCTCCTGCCTTCTAAAGCTAGTAGTGCCCAGTGTGAAGAAACACAGAAAATTGTTCTAGAACTAAAGAATTGTTTTGCATTCTCAATTAGCCCTGAGTTTTATTAAAGGAAGCTTTTCAATTATGTCAACAAAAGCAAAACACCCGCACCTACTAGGAACAGAGGGTTGAGACATATTCTCAACAGCAGTCAGCTAGATCTCAGCAAAGACCTGCAGCCAAGAGGGGAAGCCCAACAGGGTCAGTCTGTGAAATCCTGCTGCTTATCTCTCTAGACAGAAGCCCAAATCCTCTATTCTCTATTCAGCTCCATTTGTACTCCAAGATTTGCATTGAAAGTTTTTTAAGACTTTTCTCTGGGAAAATTTTAGGGCTTTCAAGGAGATGAAGAATTTGCAGTAGAAATGAGTCCATGACCCAAAAGCAGAGCTGCCAAGTGACCCAATTAATAAGGAAAGAAGGAAGTGTTCGAATAAGGTTTATTTTTTTTAAAGGCTGGGTTAAGTAGGGATTGTGTACAATTGTGTGTGGTAAAGAAGGCAGAAATATAGACCAGAGAGAGACCAAGAACACAGAAAAATTTACAGAATATACCAACAAATTGGAGTGTGGGAGAAACAGTAAGACATGTAGGCAGATCTGGCATCAGATGAAGGGAAAGACACACAGACAAAGAAACAAAAACATTTTGATTCATATATTCTTATTAAGTAGTAGTAAAATAATACACTGAGAATAATCAACCATGCAGTCAAATATTAAAAACTATCCTCAAATATAGAACTGGAGAGATGGCTCATGGGTCACGTGTTTTTGTTCAGAGAACTGGAGTTCAGTTCCCAGCATTTCTGTCTGATTGCCAACAGTTGCCTCTAATTCCAGCTCCTGGCAATCTGACTTTCTCTTCAGACAACTGGACACAAGACAGATAGACAGACAGACAGACAGACACACACACGAGAGAGAGAGAGACAGAGACAGAGACAGAGAGACAGGGAGAGAGAGAGACAGAGAGAGAGAGAAAGAGAGAGAGAGATATTGATTGGGCCCAGGCCTGCCATGGACTTTTGAAACCTTAAATTCCACCCACAGTGACATACTTTCTACAACAAGGCCATATCTCCTAATCCTTCTAATCTTACTGAGGAGTTCTAGTTCCTGGTGACTAAGCCTTCAAATATGTGAGCCTAGGGACTATCTTATTCAAACTACCACAGCACTCCATGTCCAGCCAGTTAGAAAAATGCATGTCTAAGACCACAGAACGTAAAGCAGATGCCCATGTCGAAGCCAAGCCCCCATATCAGTCTTGTTACTTCAATGGGAACACAGAGGCTATGAACTCTGAGATACACTGACCTCTTTCTCTTGTTCTCTTGAGATCTCTGTCTGGATGTCAAGGTCTGACTTATCATGGAGACAGAAAGTATGCTTCATTTTGACAAGACTTTGACCATTAATGAAGCCCAGGTTTATCGTACACATTTAAGAATAATAAGAATACCTTCTTGAATGGTCTTTAATCATGATAACCATCACCAAAACCACATAAAAACAGCCAACTAAAATGAAAAGTGTAAACTTCTGTGTAATAACCAAAATCAAAACAATAATTGAATAAATAACCCTTTCTGTATCTTCCAATATTATTTTCATTCAAAAATTTGATTAGAAAATTAAATTAGGATTAAACTTTAAAGTTAAAATTCTTTTAAACACAAATGTAAGTTAGTTTTTCTATGTGTCTATGAGTCACACCTGAATGAATTAAGTTTGAGCTGAGAATGTGCTGTCAGTATCAGGCAATGTGCACTTGTGAGCTATCTTACCTCCCAGTGTCAAATGTAACATAAATGATTGATTGATGTTCACTGACTTATTAACTTTAGAGCCCTGAAGGAATTGGAGTAACAATGGAAAACCATTGCTTTATTAAACCAAAGAGGCCGTTCAACTCAAATACAATAACTGACAGGTTCCTCAAACAAAATCTGCCTTCTGTAAACATAGAGAAGAATTTAGGGCGAGAATGGGAAGGGAAAAGAACAGGAATAGCTTGGGCAATTTACTGCCCATGCCAGTAAAAAAAAAAAAAAAGTAATGGCAAATGACTGATATTACATAGCATGTGCACCTCTGAAATTATCATTTTTCCATAACCGAGGGCCACTTGCAAGGCAAGCCCTGTACCACTTCTCTTCATATACTTTTTCTTTTTTTTAAATAAAACTTTCTATTTTAAACAAGTCATCTGTCACCGAACATGAATTTCTAAATCCTGAAGCTGACATGTTTCTATCTGCATAATTCCCTGGAGAGGTACCCCAATCACTACATCTGTCTACACTAGAGCCTTTCTATTCCAGTGTGTGACTTTTTTCTTTTCATTTTTTCAGTAATTATTGAGAATTAATTTATCTTGAGGCTATTTCAGATTAAGTTTCTGTGGACAAATATGCACAGTTTTGCATTAGTATGAGTCCTAAAATCTGGTCAGTATGCCTAAGAATGCAATTGTGATCCTGATTCATAGTATATATGATAATTGTACAGATAGTTTTCTTTCAGAATTATAAAAAACTATATTCCTAAATAGTGGCCACTTAACACTCAAATCAGTGATGTTCACATAATCCAGTTTTCATGAGCTCTTTCCTTCCCAGCAGGTGGTGTTGCTCTGTGTGATTATATTTCTTCTGAGTGATGTTCAGTGTCATCATTTTATGTTTCCTTGATAAATAAAAGCTATGAGTGAGGCTTCACAACTTGGTGTTCTTGTGGAACTCCTAACAGTAGAAATGGGGATGTCTCTAACTCTTTTGCCTGCTCTTGGAACCCTTTTCCTCCTCCTTGATTCCTCATACAGCCCTGATGTGAAGGTTTATGCTTAGTCTTATTGCTTTTTGTTATTCTATGTTTATTTGACATCACTGGGAGGCCTGCTCTCTTTTGAAGGGAAACAGGAGCGGTGGATCTCAGGGAGAGGAAAAGTGTAAGAGACTTGGTGGAATGGAGGGAGGGAAGGCTGTTGTCAGGTTGTATTATATGAGAGAGTAAAAATAATAAAAAAGAGCATGGAAATTTCTCAAAACCATAAGCAATTAAAAGACACCATGTGATAAAAGAATACTCTAGAAAAATTCTCATATTCAGCGTAAAGCTAATACTGCTTATCATGGGATAACTTGTGAGGTATAATAGTTTAGATACCATGAGATGAAATTGATGTTAAAATGCCAAATATAAACCAGTGGACAATTATTTCATCCTAAGGTTATTTTATGATGGGCTGGAAGAGGTGTGGGTTAACACATAGGAGAGCCACTGTTCCAGAGTGTTGGGATTTGCTTCCCGACACCCACAGCAGGCTGTTCAGGAATGCTTGAAACTCCATTTATAATGGATCAGTTGCTGTCTTCTGGTCTCTGTAGGCACCTCCATGAATGTGTTCATATCACCAAATTGAATACAAATAAAATAAATCCTTAAAAAAACCCAATATTATTATATGATTAATAGGAGCAAGTATGGCATGATCGTAAGGCTGCATCGTAGTGCAGACATTGTGACTAGAAAGACTTTTCACTGACCTTTAATTATCTAAGTCATGAATGTGGGTGTATTTTAAAATACTAATTATATTTAAAGCTAATCTGGTCATGGTCAGTAAAATGAAGACCAGAAATAGAATTAACATCCAAGAAGATTCTCCTTGTCAAAATGAAAGCCGTGCATATGATCTCTGACCTATGTCTTGCTGTGACAGCCAAGGTAGAATCATCAAGATTGGTAATGACCTAGAGGTCAGCTCAGATGTGGTCACTCTGGTGTTTTGGGTCAGACGTTTGATCCAACCTCTGCATATACTAAGAAGTCTGAGAGTCAAGACACTGTCCACAAAGGACGTAGGATACCTAAGCAGTGCCTCCGACTTGTGATTCAGAGACCAGCATGCAAGACTCCACAGTGATAGACCTGTCTTTGAACCATGTAATAGTGTGAAATGTGAACTGTGTGTTGACTCTTTCAGAAGAGTACACACACAAAGCAGCAGTTCAGTGATCTAGGACAGACATGAAAAAGAAGTGGTCTTAAGAATCATTTCCATGCCAGGTGGTACTGTTGCAGCTCTTTAATCCCAGCATTTCTGAGGTGGAGACAGGCAGATCTCAGTGACTTTGAGGCTAGCCTGCAAAGTGAGTTTGAGGACAGACTCCAAAAATACAGAGAAACCCTGTCTTGAAAAAAGAAAAAAGAAAAACAAAGCAAGCAAGCAATATGTAAATATTTATGCTTCATCTTCTGTCTCCTGATTAAGGTTGCCATATGCACTGATGTCAGCTTAAAGGAACAAACATTTAGGAAGACATGCTGTGGAAGTCTCAAGAACAAAAAGCCGATCCATCGCGCTTCTTTGGTGGTCTCCGCACAGTACTCATATGTGCTTCTTTGGTGGTCTCTCTCTGCACAGTGCTCATATGTGCTTCTTTGGTGGTCTCTCTCTGCACAGTACTCATCTGTGCTTCTTTGGTGGTCTCTGTACAGTACTCATATGTGCTTCCTTTGGGTCTCTGCACAGTATTCATGTATCCCTGATTCTTTGATGGTCTCTGCACAGTACTCATCTGAGCTTCTTTGGTGGTCTCTTTCTGCACAGTACTCATATGTGCTTCTTTCGGGTCTCTGCACAGTACTCATGTATCCCTGATTCTTTGGTGGTCTCTGCACAGTACTCATGTATCCCTGTTGCCATCAGCTAATCTCACCAGTTAGAAAAAAACCTCCTGACAAGTTCATCCAAATGTTAAACTATCCCAGAGGTCCCTCTGCATGATCTAAATTCTTGTGTTTTATTGAAAAGCAAACAAACATAAATACAAACAAAACATGTAAAGAGGCATTTGATTACTTGTCAGTGGTTAGTGGAGACATGCATCCTACAACACATCCCTAGTATGAGCCATTCAGGAACATGTCTCATCATTTCTCATCACTCAGAATTCCTGATAGCATGAGCTTTTCTGGTATTCAGTGGATGAGCTGTTTCAGAAAGGGAAACCTGAATAAATGAAGAAATGAGCCATCTGCTGTGAATGGCTAAGCAGCTGTTCTTTGTGATCTGCTTTTCTGGAGCAAAGTTATTAAACTGCTAATTCCAAATGTATTTCCTCTTAATTAAACCAAGTGCAGAGACTTTCAGGACAGTGGAAGAGCAAGGTGGACATCAATGATGGAATGATTAATGAAGAAGGTAGACTATATGATTTCATAGTTCATGGCCAAGTTTTCTCTCTTTAACCTTGGAAAGTTATTTTTCTGCATTGCGTTAGGAATTCTCTGCTTAGCTTCCGTTTACCATTCTACTGTCATTATCTACAAGTGCCCTGCTGTAGACAAGTCTACTTCCCTTAAATGTTACAGCAGCCACAGTACTCATTCACATAGTATTTAGGTCCACACACATGCCACTCCTGAGTAATTGAAATGCATGATCTCCTCCCAGTACAGGTCTCCTTTCCTTGAAGTTAACCACATAGATGCTGGATCCAACACTGCTGCTGCTCTTCAGTTTCTTATAGCCTTGAAAAGCTTGGAAGTTATCCACGCTGCCTTCTGATCAAGACGTAGCCAGCACCATGTCTGCCAGCATGCTACCATGCCCCACTTCATGATGATAATGAACTGAACCTTTGAACTGTAAGCCACCTCAATTAGATGCTTTCTTTTATACAAGTTGATGTGTTCATGGTGTCTTTTCACAACAATAGAAACCCTAGGACATACATGAAAAAGAAGCTTTTCAGAAAAGGGCCTGCCTGGCTTAGTTCCTTTCCACTGAAAGCAGGATGTCCTTCAAAGCTTTGCCCAGTGTCCTCTGAAGTGTGTCACCCAGGATTGCCATGTGGAGAATGGCAAATGTGCAATCAAGATCTGCTGGGGAGGCTGCTTATGATTAGTACAAGATTTATTTTCTCTTTCTTTTCCTTGAGGCAGAGAGCAAAACCATTTGACAAAAGTCCTGCATGCCAGTGTACCCCTTACTACTCAGAAAGATAGGGAGCTAGTGCATAGAAATCTGAATGGTCGTCTGGGATGCAATGAACTTGGTTATGCCATCGTTTTTCCTGTTTACCATGGGTGGGCGTTACTATTCTACAAGATGAGGGTAATACTTTTGGGTTTGTTCATTAGTGAGTTTTGTATTGGCCAAAAGAAAAAAGAAAAGAAAAGAAAAATACCCCCTCCCCAAAGAAACCAAAACAAAACCCTAACTTTCTGAGCTATTAACAATCAAGCTGTAGTATCAGGGTTTCCTAAACCCAGTGTGGCCCAGATTCTAATTCTTATATAAGCAGACTCATCACACGTCCCTCAACAGGGATGAATAGGGCACAAACAGGGAAATGTGAGTGAGAACGAGAAGCAAATATTCCAACTCCTTTGCAGTGTTTAGAGTTCTGCTATTATTCAGCGACTTACAGAAACTTAGCTTTCCATACACAATGCTGTGTGTTATTCTTGTTTCTGCCTTTCTTGTCTGCGGGGTTAGAGAGTGGAGACCTTACACGAGACACACGGCGGTGCGGGGTTAAGAAGGAGACACAAACACGTGGCAGTCCCACGTGGGTGCAGTTTAATGGGGGAGGGGTAACAACAAGTAAGGTACGTGTGTGCGGAGACGAAAGGAGAGAGGAGGAGAGGGGGGGTCGTGGCGACCCCCGCTTTTAATGGGGAACACAAGGGCATCTGGGAGAAATGCCCTGTGCCTTTGTGGCTTCCAGTCCAAGGGGATGCTGGGAGCTGTAGTCTTCAAAAGGAACAACATTTTACCCTTTTGGTTTTATTAAAAAAATTGGAGGGGGACTTAAAGGGTAGGGAATGGGGGCGTAGCCCAGTTTCTCATGACTGCTTCCTTCTGGCTTTGGGCGTTGACGGATCCAGGGAGTGTCTGATTATTTTGACGATGTCCTTTTGGTTATGTCCTGTCCGCTGGCATTTTGAGGTGGCTGATTGAAGAAATTACATCTGTCTGGCTTTTCCTGAGTAGCTGGGTCATCATTAAGATGCTGAAGACTGAGGGTGGTATGGCATGTGAAAGTTTCAGGGGATTCCAAGTGCCCTAGACAGATTTTAAGAAATCTGGGAAGTAAACTCTGGGCCGTTATCTTTTGGCAGTTCTGGCAGAAGGCCGCTGTAGCTTTTAGGAACCTGATATCCTTAGGTGTGGGCGTTTTAAGTAACAACGGGAGAGTGGTGATTAGTGACAGCGGGAGCCTAGAGGGGCTTTGGAAGATCGAGGGGGCGGAGTAGGGCGGGGAGGAGATGGAGAGGTGTCCAAAGACGCTTCTGGCTGCCTGTGTGACCTGTGGTGTGTGTGTGGGGGGGACACTTCCAGCTGCTTGCACGACCTGTTGGACGAATATTTATGAGATCTGGAACGGGACTTTCTTGGGGATCTAGAAAGAAAACGGTTAGGTGACCAGGGAGGGACTCTGTTGGAGGGGCTAGGTGAAGTTCTTGCAGACCTGGAGCGGGAGTTTCTTGGGGACATGGAAGGGGAATGTTTAGAGGCGTTAGGTGAGTCCTTCCTGTGCCTAGAAGAGACCCTGGAGGAAAGAGGAATGGGTGAGCTGTCACTGTCACTCAACTGTGCAGAGCGAGAGCGAGTGGCCCCTCGAGGCTGGGGGTGGGAGGGAGGGGTGGGAGGGGGTGGAGGTTTGTCCGTGGGATCCATGGCGGGAGCAGAGGGTTCCTGGAGGGATGGCATTGACAAGAACATGTGTGCAGGTGAACGGTGAGGGGCAGCGGAGGGGTCAATTTTAGTGGCCATGTAAAAAAATGCCATAATGTACATCATTTCTTTCCATTTAGCTGAACGGTGACAAAAATTAGCTAATTCCCATAAGATATCGGGGTCGAATGAACCCTGAGAAGGCCATCTGAGGTTTTCCTGTAAATTGTACCTTGGCCAAGTTTTAGACCAAAGACGGATTAATGTAGATAGTTTTATGGAGGGCATTAGGGCGTGAGGTTTCAGAGCTTCCAGAAGCTGCCCAAGAGGGGAGGCTTAGCATCCATGGCTAGAACTGTGGAACTATCCGCAGAAGGCACTGGGAGGTGCCACGAACACAGCAGCTCTAATTGCAGGCATCCCTGCAATGAGAGGGCCGTGCTATTAGCACAACTGACCCGAACCTAGCTACTGACGGGAACCAGACCCGGCTAGGAGGGGACAGTTAAGCTTTTGGGAGGCTGCCCGTGCAGCTGAGAGGCGCTCGCTCCATAGCGAGCCCATAAAGAGGACAGAAAAAAAGATCAGAAAGAAAACAGAAGATAGAACTGGGGGCTCCGAGCTCCCAGGCGTGGATAAAAAAGACAGGTCTAGCTGAGGGTGGAAGGCCGGGGGAAGTGGGGAGGAGTCGGCAACCTTACCCAGGACGCCCCAAAGAGAGCCGGGAGCTTGGCTGGACGATCTCTGGGCTTAATAGGAAGGCAATCCAACAGAGGTGATCTCACGAATTAGTTGCTGTTGGTAACAGATGGCCGTGCGCATGTTGTCTGTCCTGACCTTGTCCCCGTGAGGCCCCGAGCTCCAGGAGGAGCCAGAAAGCCCAGAGTCAAGGCCTCAGGCACTGGGAAGGAAAGGCACCAATTGTTATTCTTGTTTGTGCCTTTCTTGTCTGCGGGGTTAGAGAGTGGAGACCTTACACGAGACACACGGCGGTGCGGGGTTAGGAAGGAGACACAAACACGTGGCAGTCCCACGTGGGTGCAGTTTAATGGGGGAGGGGTAACAACAAGTAAGGGACGGGTGTGCAGAGATGAAAGGAGAGAGGGGGAGAGGGGGAGGGGGCTCGTGGCCACCCCCGCTTTTAATGGGGAACACAAGGGCGTCTGGGAGAAATGCCCTGTGCCTTTGTGGCTTCCAGTCCAGGGGAATGCTGGGAGCTGTAGTCTTCAAAAGGAACAACACTGTGCATATTCAAAAATGATGCAACGTCCTTATTGTGTGCTTCCTCTGGCAAAAACTCCACCATTACATCTGGTTTGTCCTGCAGGGATAACTTCTCAATGCTGTTCAAATCCAATCCACACACAGCCATCCCTATTTATCAGTTTGCTTTGCCTTCCCTTTCCTCTGCTGGCAATTCCGTTTCCAGTCACTCACTAGTGAGCAGAGTAGCAAGTGCTATTTATTTAATTCTGCTGGTGGTAATCCCACTGCAGCCCTCTTTATACCAGATTTACCACTTATGAGGACTCAGGGCTTCAAAATCCTCTAATACAAATTCCCCCCAAATTAAAGATTTCCAGATATAGGGATTTTATTGTTAGAGTCCTGTAAAGTCATTTAGCTGTGTAGCTTCTGAAGTAAAATTCTTAGTCAAGGAATGTGGCTAACTGAAGAAATTTAATGAAAGCATTCATAAAATTGCCTGACACTTGTGGTTGCTGCCACAAGCTAGCTATTGAAGAAAAACAAGCACTGTGCAGACTAGATAGAAAGATTCCTAACAAATGTACACAGAATCCACCGCCTATTTGAGGCTCCTAGCACCAACTTAATACTCTAAAAATTCTGTTAAAAATTTCAACAAATATGTTCTTTAGTACATTTAGTACTTTTCTGAATGTTTGATCAAGGGAAAAGGAGAGTTTCCTCTGGACTTACATACAAACGGTGTCTTCAGGGTGGTATTCTGTGTTCACCAAAATTATGAGTTTAGACCGCCTTAGGGAAAATAGTAAGGTTAAATTTTTTCCACATTACTCCAATGATAAAAAACACATATGTTAGGTTTTCATTGCCCTTAGCTTAACTTCATATTCTGCTGTTAACTGCAAGCTAATGTAAGTTTCTTAAATGTGCATTAGGTAGGATGAATTATGTCAATTATGTCACATAATAACTAAATAATTAAATGAGGTAAAATCTACTTCATAAGTACTATAATAAAAGCAAGCTCTGAAGCTTGTACAGAATCATAGTTTCTCTATCTTGAATGGTCACATAATTTCACATAAAATACTTGGTAAACAAGCTTGATATGTTGTGACCTCTCCTACACACACACACACACACACACACACACACACACACACACACAAATAAAAAACTTGCTACTACTGTTGCTACTAAGAAAATAAAAATAATAGTTTTCTGATTTGCATACATTTCTTTAATACAATGGTAAATAAAAATATCATTTCCTAACCAAGTATAAGTGATTTAAAAATTATCTGAAATTACTTACAATAGGATTTTGGTTTAGTTATTTTTCCCAGTACAACTAAAATAAACATCCACAGGCTGTCCAAGACTGCATAACTGGTAACATGAAGACAGATCCATCAGCAGGTAAGTCCCCTCTGCTTGGGTCAGCCTCTGCTTGGGCCAGTCTCCTCTGCTTGGGCCAGCTTCCATAGACAACTTGCCTTGGGACTTGGATCTCAAACTGTACCACAGAAGTAAACTTACCTTGAGGTAGGAGGTGTACAGTCTTCTAAACTAAAAACATCTTAGGACAAATGTTTCATTTCATTTGTTGTTGGAAAACCATCCACAACTAAGCTAATAGTGAAACTGCTGAATAGCTCACATAGTTTATTAAATACTTGGCTGAAAATGGGAATCACCAGTGTATTAGCACCCACCATAAATGCATGTTAAAGACAGTATTTATTAAATGTATACCAGCTTGGCCCTGTGGTGATGGTAGATAGCACGAATTCTTGCCATCATCTCAAGGACAATGCATATGGATATATGCATTTGGTAGAAGGGTGATGACTATGGAAATATCTCAGTCCTATGCAAGCTATAAAATTATATGGATCGCCCACTTTCCAGCCATGGAGAACTAACTAGTTCTTTGCATTTTGTATTGAAATTTATGAGAAAGAAAATAATTTATACCATATTTAGAATAACAGTATTTTGAGACTTATTAGTAGATGCATAAAACTGTATCTTCAGCAATCAAGCAGGCAAGGTGTAGAGGCAGGTTCTGACATCAATTTAAGAGCAGACAAAAAACAAAAGTGGCCAGAGCTGGGTTTGCCAAGCACACCAAGCACTGCATGGTGTGGTCCAGTTGAATGCTGGCAACCAGAGACCTTTCCTTCATCTTAAAACACTAATGTAGGGAGCCAGTGTGACGGAACCCAGCTTGATTTCTGCCCCATAATCTGTCTCTGCTTCTATCTGTGAGGTACAGCACTCAGCCCCGAAGCCATTTGCTCCCCCCTTTTCACTCATGGTCTACATACAAAGCACACTTGACAATGCAGATGTAGAACTCAGAGCTTGTGTTTGTGCCATGCAACTGCCATCACTCACAGTCCCCTCAAATGAGATTATTACTAATTCCATGAGTGTGTTGTGAATATGTGTGGGCATGCATGAGATATTAGAATTAAAATATGGAAAGTAGGATATTATGTCCCTCTCTCAAGATTCCTACTGTCCTATAAGGCTGCCATTAAGAATTATTTGAGGTTGTGAATCTTAGATAAAATGTACACGGGGAACTGACACATTAAATTTCCAGGCACATTTCCCCTTTAGAAGGAAGGTAAACATGGAAAATGCTCCATTTGGTAACAGAATTAGTCTGACTAAAACAGCCTCAGAGAGCTAGAAAGGCGATGTGGTGCACACACATGCACACACACGCACGCACACATTTTACCAGTGTATAATATATACTTTATGTTTTACTATTTTATTTGGAGACTGTTACTAGGAAGAGATCCCAGAACTTTGCTCATACAGTACCACTAAACGTCCCCAGGCAAGCAACTGTTGTGGGATTTTTGACCATGCAGTGAAACTCTGTTAGTAAAATTAACCTTGGATCAGGGGGTAGAACCAGAAACTAGTTAAAAAGAATTAGCCATAGATAGGTGGAGGACCCAGAAAGGCAGATAGCCACAGGAAGGAGTAGAAAGGGACTTAGAGATTCAGTCCTTTGGGTTTGGGACAGTGTGGACATCTCCCTTCTTGCTGCACCTCTGGCTGAAAAGAAAGGCCAGCTGGTTGCTTCTTGGCTTCTCTGATCTATCAAGTTTTCACCCCAACATTTGACCTCCAGATCTTTATTAGTAAATAGAACAACTTAGATAAAAACAACATTTGACTGCCATGCCCACAGCTGAGCCAGCAGCATGGAAATCCTGCCAGGCCATGGTCTGAGTAGTTAAAATATCAGTAGCTTCAGGTGTGGCCACTAAGCAGACATAAAAATAACAAGAAATTATGTTTATTATATGAAAATACACAATGTATATCTCCATGGCAGTGATTTTTATTTGCAATAAAATCTCACTTGTATCAATTTCGGGATTAACATTGTCAAGTTTATTGCGGGATTAGTGTAGCACAGAGGCATATAGTGCTTACCCCGCCATCTGCTGGTCAATACGCAGAAGTGCATGTCCAGAGTTCTTAGATTTCATAGGCATCTTGCTGCTTCTGTTGTCTCAGATAATGTCAGGCTCAAACTCAGCTGAGCTAAGAGTAGATCTGTCACTCTCCACATGTGTAAAGTGAAAGGCGAAATCTCTTACTAGATGAGCGGGACACACCTTTGTGAGCAAGGATGTCCCCGAGTCTTGGCACTGGTGCCTATTCCACCAGTCAGCACGCATTTCCCATCCACGAGTTTTACCGGGACCCTTGTTGTCTCGGCACTCCTACCGTGGTGTTTATGCCCTTTAAATCATGGGTTCCTATGGCAGCTCTTTATCAACTTCTCTGATCTTTAACATCTTCATCTATATGGTAAGGACTCCACAGGGCACTGAAGAAACATTAAATACAGGAACCCTAGAGAAATTCACAAAAAATTATTACACATGTAAAAAGAGAAAAACAAAACCATTTAGCTGCTGTTCACTGTTTTAAGAATCTTTGCTCGAATCTCTGCACTGCCCAGAATCACATCACTCAGACTCAGGGAACTGGAGACACCAAAGTGTCAACTGAGTTTATATGACCCTGTTCAAATATCACGGTTAATGTTAGGGCAGTGTCATCACCCAGAGAGGGGACAATGCAGACATTGACAGCTATGCAAAATAAGCCAAGGAAAAAGGATGATGTTTTACTGACATATGGTTATTTTCTGTTGCAGTAGTAACAGAGTAAAACAAACATTATGGAAAGAATCTTCTATGAACTTTAGTAGACATGGTAGAAAATATATCAAAGGAAAGTCCATATTTTTATTTCTTCCTTTATTAGGTATACTCTTCAGCCATTTTATTTTATTATTTAATTTTATTTCATGTTTTTAAGGGAAAGAAAGTGGAATGATAAAGGGATTCACATTTAGTTTAAAATTACTCCACTGGTTTACCAGCACGGGCACAGTCTCCCATCAGCTGCTTGACCACAGTGTCTGTGAGATTGGAATTTATCACTGGCCTACAAAGAGATCAGTTTCAGCCTTGTGTGCTCCAGCTTTCTTACCAATACTCTGTGGCAACATCAGGAGCCACCTCAGAGATTAATTGTGAGGATTAACCCAAATGAACATATTTATTACATAAGTTATATTATTATATTTTATTTTCCATGCAAAAAAGAGTAAACAAATACTGCAGACAGAAAGGACAATGCAAAACAAAGGTCTAAAAGGATTTCACTTGATTATTAGCTCAACAAATTTATGCAGAAAATGATTTCCACAACACAACAAAACCAACTGAGTCTGTGACAGATCAAGACCTACTTCAGTAGGGTCACGTCACCTCTGCAGACCTGAAAATTCAGCCCTGTTGTGTGAAGACCCCAGCACATGATTCGTGCAGGTCCTGGGTATTTCTGCCTCCCTCTTACAGACTGGGGTGCTGACATTGAAGCCCCCCACACTTCTCAGTGCCCCAAGCGGTTTCACCCCATTCCAGCACTGGCTCTTTAGTATGTTCCTGAGAATACAAGTGAATAGCTTTATAGCATTTAATTTATCTGATTTTCTCCTCTTTGGAGAACAGTGTCCTCACTGTGCCTAGACTTGACAGCATACTTTTCCTCACTGATGATGCACCCCTGTGGGTCTGCCATTATCAGGAGAGCTTGAACAATGAACTCTGTCCAATGAACTCTCCTCAAAGCCATTGATAAGACATTGTTAGATGGCAATTTTAATAACTTTATTTTTTAAATTTTAACCATATTTCTAACACAATTCGGAGGCTCTAGATATGAACTGCATAATGTGACCCCAATTTCTTTTCTTTTGATAATGTCACAGAAATTTAAATTATTTTTTCCAAATGGACTTGTTTTTATGTTAAAGAGCTGGCCTCTATACCGTATTATTACTTCATTACTATGGAAGGAATGTCTTTATACTTCAAGGTAGGCTTGAGCTTCAAAATATCTTTCCTACCAGTTCTGACTTGGTTGTGTATACTAGTGTGAGAAGGTTGTTATTAACAATCACTTTCTGAAATACAAGAACATGTTGGTAAAATAACCATGCTAAAACCTTTTAATCATGTAATAATAATGGTGGTGTGTTGAGTTGTGTTTCTCTGAGCTGGTCATTTTTATTTGCATACATTATCATAATTGATCCTCTTGATAACTTTATGAGAGAGGCATTGCTAATACCTCTCCATGGACCAGAGAAAGGTGACAAAGAGATATTAACTGCTATTCTAAATTCCTGTGATTATAAGCCTCTGATTTTGTAATTTGAGAATTTAATTCCAGGTAATAGGGAAAACATTATGACTCCTTTTCCCATCCCCCTCTGCCATCCATTTAGTGAATAAACTACTGGTGAATCAGTGCTTGTTGACCTGAGGAGGATGCTTTAAGTAAGACTATGGACTTTAGGAATTCTCATCCTCTTCTTCAGCACAGTCCCCATAGGAGACATGAAGAAATTCTGCATTAATTCTTATTTATATTTTACTTAGTTGGACTATAAAGGCCTGGTGTGGCAGTGAATCAAGTCCTTACCTGACTTTCTAAGAAATAGATGTACAACTAAAAAGAAGAAGGTGGGAGACCAAGTGACCGTAATTTTCAATTATTTAGTTATCAACAATGATGAGAATCCATAGTCCAAAGTTTTATTTTTAGGAGCTATCAGATGGATTTACTTCACATTTCTATGAAAGCCCTCCACCGTCTCCTTCCCTGGAGCAGAATATGGCATAAATTAGACTACATTTGTCTAGAATTTTGAAATTAATAAATGTATTTATCTTCAGTTTTAATAAACTTGCTAACTGACATGTTCCTTGTCTGCAGTGTCCTAAGCAGCACAATGGATTTGTAAATTACAGTACCTCTGCTTAGCACTTACTGAGGGACAAGGTGTAACTACATGCTATGCTCTGAAATATATTTAAACATCTTTTACTTAATCTCAATGTTACTACCATAGATTTGATCCCTGAGCAAAACTTGTAAAAATGTCTAGACACACATTTGTATGAAGTAGCTTCAACAAACATATCTCAAGGGCATAAAAAATTAATGCTTTACATTATAGTATAAGAGTCAGCGGCCACCACTAGGATGAACATACATTTTCAGAGTCAATTGTCTACAACAGTGAAAAAACACCAATGGCTCTTCTTCAGGATCTAAAGATGACCTGGGGCAGTTTGGAGACAGCTCTCATTTCTAAAATTAACAGAACACAGAATGAGGAGAAGGGTCTTCTTGCTGTAGATCCCATTGCTGATAGCCTGCTGTCTATCAGGGTGATGTGTGGTCAGAGACAGACCTTCAATACTGCTTGATATTTACAGAAAATAGAATCCTCCTAACACATTGCAGGAACCAGTTGTTCTGTTCCCTGATAACAAAAGAGATTTGTGGTTGAGCAGAGTGACATGACAGAGGAAAGCCCTTAGTTCTAAGGACCGTGTTATTTTCCTGTGGCCTTAGAGAAATCTCTCTCTAAGCTGCAGCGTTCTGTCTTTAAAATGTAGAGCTTTGAAGTAGAACAGAGCCTTTACTCCCAACAGTGGACTCCTTAAGTACACTTGAACAGACCCAGACACCCCAAAGCAACAGGACACAAGTCAGACGTAACTGCAGTGCAGCCCCATCCCTACTTGAAGGACATCAGCTAGCATCTTTGAGCACATTCACAGAAGATACTCAGATGACCTTCAGTTTGTGTATGAGTGGAGTCATTTACTGTTGACAACTCTGTGCTTGTCCCCTATTCTCATGAAACTAAGTTCATGTGAGTTTTTGTGACTGTCTCCTTTTCTCTGTCATAAACTTAATGTGAACTCTACTTTCAATTTTTCTTGTTCACACTTTGCTTCCTGTTCAATGATCCACTCACTTGGCACTCACTTGCCATTGGCAACAGGCACTCACTTAAGACATTCATAGGTTGAAAAAGATAAAGTTTGCATGTTCATTTTTAAGCATGGCTGTGCACAGTTCAGGAATCATATATGCAAATTAACAAGGGCACTGGGGCTCTAAATCTGCTCAGAGGGCTGGTCACTATAGGAACCTGCAGACAGTGGTTTTTAGGAACTGGAATAACTGGGATTCTTTTCATTTAGTGGTTTTCAAAATGTTTTCTACAGTATAGATTATCTCTTGATGTGATGTTTTCTATAATTTTTCTGAATGTTTATAAATTTTAAAGTTTGATAATGGATGATGAAAGCAATGAACAAATAGAAAATGAAGTCAAACAAATTTTGAAATCTATCTACCCATGAATTGAAAACAACCTATCTTAGTTATTCACTGACACCTGTATTCATGATCATGGCTTTGATTTGATATTATGATTTACACAGTGTACATGCAATTACATCGTAAACAGAAACCCAAGTAGCTAAACATATGCTTTTGACCTAAATCACATTATGAGTGTTTAAAGTAAATACCTCTGATTTTCATAATGTTCAGCAGAGAACACAGAACCAACCACACACCGACAGTAGAGTGCTCTTGAGAACAGGGGCCCAGATACCAAGTCACAGTCACTGCCCCCATTCCTTTCTATCTGCCTATCATCCTTTGTTTTAGATGATAAGAGTGTCATACACTGGATGCCATCCAACTGATATGCACTTCAGATTTACCTTATTTTCCTATGTCAGTACAGAATAATTTTATGAAAACGTTGTCACAGGTGAAAACAGTTTCATGAGCTACTTACTTTCTTTCATGAATATTCTAAACTCTTCTCGTGAATGAGTTCAGTTTTTACAACTTTGTTTGGTGGGTTCTTTTTGCCACATAGAAAAAGTCTGTCCATGAAGATAAACCACTGTCTTAAGTCTTCCTGTTACCACATGCTCTATGATGTTGAGACTGAAGATAAAACACCCTTCGTCTTGCTGTCTTTGGAAAGCAAATATTACAACTGAAACTTCTGAATTGGTGTAATTTATTCTCTCCTAATTCACATTTGGAACTTTATGGAACTAAAGGATGGCTGTTACTTATTCATATGCTAGTCTTGGTGAAAGACAGCTATAACTAATCTATTTTATTGGTGAAATGGCATAGGTGCTGAGTGACTAACAGAAAACTCATTTTGTGAAAATAAAAACATCACAGAAAATACTAAAATAATGATTTTTCATATGTTTTCTGTTTATATAACAAAATTATGTTCATGTTTTCTGTTTATATAAACCTCCAATGGAAGAAATCATATTTTTAGATACTACTTGTCTTATGGGATTACTTCAATAATTGATCCCCAGCTATTAAAGAAACTTTTAACAATTCTTCTAACATTTACTCAGAAACAGTTTCACAAATGATGTCACCAATCACAAATGAGGAAATGTCATTTCACAGCTCAGCAATCACAGGTACCCTTTGCTTCCAAGTTGGAAGGTTGAGTTTATCCTTTCAATTGCATGGGTTTTGCTTTGGTACAATTGCACAGTCAACTCATAAAGGTTTGAACTGTCGCTGCCATTGGTCACAGAGAAAATGTAATCTACAAAGACACCCCCCAAAAAAGGGTGCTTTAAAAAGTGCTACTGGAAATAGGTTCTTAGGGCTGGAACTGCAGCCTCAGGAGCAAATACATTCTCTTTCACACACTCCCATTAAAGACACTTCTGTGATCCATTTACTCAAAAGGTTACAAATCCTTAAAAGTGTGTGCATCAGAGTCCCTGTGTGCAGGACTTGGGTGGGGAAACTCATGGTCCCTCACACCATTTCACTGTAGTTAAAGTGAGACTCCTTCCTACACCAAACACATTTCCTTAAATGTGTCTCTGTGTGTCCTCTCTTCCTATGGCATATACAACAGCTTCATGCTGAGGTTGGAATGATGCACAGAAAATGTGGGGGTCTTGGGCATTCATAGTGTACATTGCTGGAAATAGGTTCCCACGGAAGCACGGGGTGCAGCTGCTGATCAGGGCCCAGTGGAGACCTCACAAGTGACTCCTACTGGGATGACAATAACCAACCATCTGCTCAAAGCTGAACCATGGAAAACCATCAGAAGTTGGTAGACCATCACCCTTCCCCTGCTACACCTTGCTCCTCAAGTCACTTGAAAGTTCACATTCCAAAGGCATCAGGACCATGAACACAGCATCAAAGAAGTCCAACAGGTAATGCCCAAGCCTCCTCCAGTACACAGGGATCCTTTTCAGGAAGAACTTTCGAAGAACTGACCTCCCACCACCCTTTCAGTCCCCACATTTCCTGTTTCTGAAGTGTAGGTAATGCCTTGGAATAGCAATTCAATCCTCCTGCAGAATGAAACTGTTTGAACAGTACAGCCATTCTCTTCCAAAGCTCTTCAACCTTCCCATGCATTTGTGTTCTTAGACCACATGCATTTGTGCACGCATTAAATGGATCTCTGTATTAGCTACATTTTCAAACCATTAGCTTGACTGTACTCTTGAATTTCTATGTGCTTTCTAAACAACAGAGACAATATGCCAGGAAATTAAGGCCTTCCTTCCTTCCTTCCTTCCTTCCTTCCTTCCTTCCTTCCTTCCTTCCTTCCTTCCTTCCTTCCTTTCTTTTTTTCTTTTTCTTTCTTTTTTAAATCTCTATGGTGGCTCACTGGGAAAAGAGTGGAAATTACTTGTCAGAATGAAGGTGAACATTCATGTTTCTTTCAGAACAAATGAACAAGTCTAAGCCTAAACTGTTTATATTGTTCATGCTGATAGAATTATAGGATGTCTGTTTGATGTCTATGGGGTCTCTAATTGTAATGACAAGGGGGGAAAGCAAACAGAACAGACAACTACCAGTCCTTCCTATTTAGACAGCAGAATTATCTGAGAATAGCCACTAGAACACTACTATGACAGCTATAAAGCACCTTTCTTATTCCAACTATGGCATCTGTTTCAAAGAAGTCGTTCTTTCCCTTCCAGACAGAGGTGAACACCAGGCCTACAGCAGTCAAAGCAGGCAGTTCTGAGGAACTCCACTGGGAGAGACGCATGACAGGGCAAATGTTCTTCCACATTAGAGTTTCAGCTCCACATTCCCCAAAGTGAGAAGGAACTTTAGAATCAACAAGTGGTGATTGTCACCCTATGTGGATTTAGCCAACATAGTGTAAGCATGTGAGATGCAACTGTTTCATATAAAGAACACTAAGAAAGTCAGTAAACAGAAAACCTTGTCACAAGTGACCATGGTTGAGCCATGCTGTGTTGTTCAACAGTACAGCAGGCCCATCATGACTACTGTGACTGTCCTCACAAAGCTTTGAAGTCTGGGTTTTAACCTTTAAGCTTGCCCTGTGACAATAAGAACTTCTGAATACGGAAGGAGAATGGAATTCTGCGAGAGTCCTTTAAAGCCCATTCCCTTCTGGCAAGTGACACATTGATAGTGTCACATTCATTTTCAAGTATATGAACTGTTAGAAGGTTACCTGGGGATCTTTTTTTTCTTTCTTTCTTATTTTATTTTATTTTTGTCCATATTGGGTTTCATGATGATGAGGATGACTGGCCAGGTCTCTTCCTCAAGAGGTCACTAGATCTCACTACAGATGGTTGTGAACCACCATTTGTTTCCTGGGAATTGAACCTAGGACCTTTGGAAGAGCAGGCAGTGCTCTTAACTGCTGAGCTGTCACTTTAGAGTACAATGCCCTTGCTTTAAGAATGACAATACCAAAATAAATACATCAGTTACATCAGTCCCTTAGGGGATCTAGTGCAACAAATTGTCCCAGAGCAATTATGTATATGGGTTACTATTTATGGCAATTCGCTTTTCAAGGCCATTTTGTATTTTTTGTAAAATTCAAATGCCAACACTGGAGAATGCTTTTTTATAAGTTTTAATCAGAATAACTTAATATTTTGTAATAAATGTGTTGACCTTCAGTCTTAACGATATTTATAGAAATTAACACTTTCATAGATAGGAAAGTGATGGCTCTTGCTTTATGGAACTAGAAATGCTTTGGGTGGAGACAATAGAGTTCGTGTACTTCAATGGTAGCTGCTATAAAAAACACAAGGACTATGGGATCTCAAGAGATGCTACTGTCCTGCATGCCACTGTAGGTTGGCTTTCCCTTGTTCCATCATTTACTGTTTAATGAGTATATTGATGGCTTCTGCTTAAGTATAGACTTTAGTGAAGGCGAATTTAATTAATCCAGGCCAGTGGGTACAAGAAGATACAATTTTAATATATAAACACACTCACACACCCGGAGTTCAGCGATCCACCGTAAACCGGAAACAGGAAGGGCTCCAGTCCGCGCGTCCCAATTAATTAGTAAAAACATTCACCGGAGGCTGTCCCGCCCCAAAAGGCGGGGTCTCTCTACATCTCCCCCTTTTGTCTAAATAAGACAGAACTAAACTAACTACAACTATAAACAATAATAACAAATAATAAATATAACAAATAATATGGAGAACAAAAGTTTTGTCAGACACTCTATCACAAGAAGTCTAAGAAATATAGAGAGTAATTATAATTATATAATCTTCAACTCCGTCAAAGATCTGAGAAGGGAATAAATGTTACTTAACAAATGAGAAATATCCAAAATGTGTCAAAAATGACAGAGACAACTGACTACCTGGGCAATCACCCAAATTCTCGTTCGCAATGTTGAGTCAA
>NW_004949112.1:4351596-4355680 GCF_000317375.1 Microtus ochrogaster
CTGGATGGAGGTGGGGTTTCCTTGGACTTCCCACAGGGCAGGGAACCCTGATTGCTCTTTGGGCTGATGAGGGAGAGGGACTTGATTGGGGGAGGGGGAGGGAAATGGGAGGCGGTGGCGGGGAAGAGACAGAAATCTTAAATAAATAAATTAAAAAAATAAAAAAGGGAGTATTTTATCAGTTGATGAGAGAGTCCTTTAGAAGAAATAAAACTAAAGTTCGATTTCAGTCTTGTAAAGCCACTTAGTTCTGTTCAAGAAAGACAAACTATCAGTTTCTGGAGCTAAATGGAGTAGTTTGTGCATGGAAAAGAAAGGTAGGTTATGCTACCTGAAGAAACGTACACGAAACAGAAGCATGGATTCTTCATCTCACTTTAAAGAGCGTGTGAGCCTGCTTCACCCCTTCCATCTGAACCTTGTGTCTCTCCTTTAGTTTTGGTGAGTTACACAATCAGATAGTGTCTCCATTCATGCGGATTTGGAAGAACCCACACACTGTGTGTGTTTTTTTATTTCACAGAGGCCAAAGGAAAGGGTTGCTGCCAGTAGGCTGATCAAGGCATGCAGAATAAATTCAGTCCTGGGCACTGAAACAGGCCACCCTTGTGCTGTGCTTATGGGAGAAGAAAGTAAACCCATCACCTACTTTGAGATTACATCCCAGCAGCAGTCACAAAGCATTTGAAATCTCCACTAAAGATAGGTCCTCTAAACTGGGGCTGAAATTCTCATCCACGGCCAGTGATGGAGCACAGTGCCCCATTGATCCCAACTAGGTTCTTTTCTGCCTTGGTCTACTGTCTTCTTAACTTCAAGCACAGCCAAAGGAAGTCACCTGCCACCAAGCCCACTCAAGACTTCAGCCAGGCCAAAGGATGAGTTTGGGGACTTAGCACCTTCTGCTTTCTCTGGTTTCCTGAACCTTAGAATTCCCACTCGGAGGGTGGGGAGGAGGGGGATAGGGAAGAGGCGGGGGCGGTAGGCGGAGTTTCTTAATTGCTGGCAAGGGTTTAATGTAAACAGGCACCTAAGACTTTCCCTTCTTTCTCCACTTTTCACTGTTCCTGACTACAGAGATGGGGGAGCGGGGAGGATTTCTTTTTTCTCTGAAGGGAAGCTCTTGATCCCTGAAGGCAGGCAATCCTGAAACTTTCTCCAGGGGGTTGGGGAAATTATAGAAAGGCTCTGCTCTCTCCAAGGATTTTGATCCTTAATCATTCAGATAGCCTCTTGTTTAGGTGGGAGGTGCGTCTCTCCTGTTTAGTGCAGCCTGCTGACTTGGGGCCTCCAGCTTCTGGACTCACCTGGTGCTGAGGACCAGTGAGTACAGGCAGCAGGGGAAGCAAGTAGTGTTCATCTTTGAATTTCATGCTGCCGTCCTCTGGGGTGCCCCTTCACTCCGCCTCTACTCTTGCCTTCTCTGGTCAGGTGGGTGACTGCTCACTGACCTTCTCTTGTCCCAGGCACCCACCTACACACATAAACACTGATAGAGACTTTGTGAAGGCAAGGCGAGGATGGTCCAGCTCTGTGGTCAGAGCCTCTGAAGGAGGAAAGGACCCGCTGCCTTGCTAGCCAGCTGCGCTTGGCCACTCCGTGAGCACTGAAGCAGATCTCCTCTTCCCCTGCTCCTACTGAAGATAGGAGGGGAAAGGGGTGGCAAGGACCAACAGACGTCTCTCACCAGCTTGCAAGGCTTTTGCAGAGATGTTGCTTGGAGAGTAAGGCTAAAGTACTGCGCTGATTAGATGCGTAATGGCTCTTACCCATGTGAAGTTAGGAGGTCTCTATCATGTAAAGGGGCCTGGACTAACACGAAAACCGCGGCTCTTGGTTCTGGTGCTTCTGGGTCTTCTCTTTTCTAGTCTTTGTGCCTCTTGGTTGCTTAATGGTATGCATGTTGCCTGAGTTCATGCACCTTCAAAGATCTTTTTCCTGTGAGCAAACTCCTCAGCAAGACCACAAAGACAGTTGTTATTAACTCAATGATGGGATAGAGGACTCTGGATGCCACTGTGTTTCGTGAAGTTTCTAAATGCTGTAGTCCAAGCATCCAATGTTTAAAAAGCTTTATTTAAAAATTTTCGTCAGAAAAGGGAAACAACACAACTTTAAAGCAATATACAATTTTGAAAAATCAGTTTTAAAAGAAAGGCGACTTCACCTACAGAGATTTGAAACTCTAGGATCTTATCCCCCACCCCATGTGTGTAAGCGTGTGTGTGTGTGTGTGTGTGTGTGTGTAAGCGTGTGTGTGCGTGCGTGCGTGTGTGTGTGTAAGCGCGCACGTGTGAGAGCGTGTGTGTGTGTAAGCGTGTGTGTGTATGTGTGTGTGTGTAAGCGTGTGTGTGTATGTGTGTGTGTATAAGCGTGTGTGTGTATGTGTGTGTGTAAGCGTGTGTGTAAGAACGTGTGTGTGTAAGCGTGTGTGTGTATAAGCGTGTGTGTGTGTGTGTGTGTGTCATAAGAAAGTGGACATGACATCCCTCACAAGAATCAGTGTTCTAGAGTAGACACTACAATTTTCCCACCAGAATGTGAGGAAAACAGGAATCACCAGTTCCTTGACAGGATTTTTGTTTTCTAGTTATCTTAAGACAACTTTGCTGGTGCTGTGAATGTCACACCTGAAATTGGTATATGCTAAAGAATCAGGCACATGCAAGTCTCAGAGGATGAAGGGCAGCAGATGCTGTCCAGACGGCTCATTTAATGACCCATGTTCTCTCCAGGAAAGGCATCTAGAAGGAAAATTCCAAAGAATAATCTGCTAGAAACTCAGTATTGAAGGTGAGTTTGAAGATAAAATACTACACTTATCAGATTCTAAATAGGGTGGAAAAGCAATTCATTAATCTTCAAATTACAGTTTTCTTCCAGTCTTCATACTGATGAGTCTAACTTTAAAGGCACACATACTGAAGACCTTTGTTGTTAAAATCTTGTCATTTAAAAGGCATATTAGTGTGTTCAGCAGATACCACCCCTTGGTCATCAGTAACATCTATATAGTTAGTTATATAGTTATGATTATAGTCAGACACAAACTAATGCCCTGCTGGGTTGTCTTTTAGAAGGAAAAGAAAAACAGAACAGAAGCAGCACAGTGGTAATCCAGAGCTAGGATTTCAGGGGGAAGGAGACCCCGGGACTCTTCCTTTGTTCTGCTATGTACCCTAAGTAATACTCAATTTTTCAACAATCCTCCTGTCCCAGCCTCTTGAATATTGCCATGCTTATTTTTAAAGGTGACTATCTAAGTTGTATCTAAGTTGCAATAATGACAAAAATGTTTATAACAAGAAATAACACTCATTTGAAGGATGTCACTGTGCTTATTAAACACCACATTTAATATTTTAATGTCTTCACCCCATGAACCCAGCATGGTCATTCACACTGTTGGCCTCTTCCCCAGGCGTCTGATTAAGAGTGGTCAATCCCTGACACGAGTCACCAGTCATTTCCACAAAGCAGTGGCTGTTCAAATTGTTTTGACATCACTCCATGCCTTATACACTCTTAAGGGATAATATTTTGTGATACTATAATGTAAATCCACAAAATGAGTTTTATCACTTGACTTCCAGATATGCAACCTTAAACTATAATGGAAAAACTTCAGATTATCCACTAAGTGAAGAGTTTGAGTAGTACTTAGACTGGGCCTCCCATCTCTGTATGGGACACCTATAAAAGCCTTTAAAGGGCATTAGAGCATCAAGGGACACTTAGCTCAAGGTGATCCTGTGTGAGATTTAGGAAACTCTTGCAGGATTAGAGGTTTAAGAATCTATGTTCAAATGCAGACACCTCTTAGAAGATTCCTCCCCCCCCTTCCTTGGAAAGTCATAGGATCATGAACTTCAGTTGCGATAGCAGTATGTCCAAAATTCAAAGAAAAACTTCTGCTCTAACCTTGATTGTCTGGCGTTAGAGTGCCAGTGTGAATCCACTCGCCACTGCCCTACCTTATCTCTTCCTCTCCCCGCCACTGCCCTACCTTATCTCTTCCTCTCCCCCCCACCGCCCTACCTTATCTCTTCCTCTCCCCCCCACTGCCCTACCTTATCTCTTCCTC
>NW_004949112.1:4356004-4363102 GCF_000317375.1 Microtus ochrogaster
CTGCCCTACCTTATCTTTTCCTCTCCCCCCCACTGCCCTACCTTATCTCTTCCTCTCCCCCTTTTGGTAAATCCCATTCTTCACATTTCCGACCGACCGGTACAGTTCAGTCTCATGTGACTTTTTCTTTTCACGTTTGTGCTTCAGCATCCGTTCATTCACGACATGGCTGGCGCCAGTGCTTCCTTCCTTCTGTTTGCTTTGTGGCGCTGCACTGAATGGACACTGAATGGACATGCGGTTTACTAACTCAGAAATTAGCAAACATGAAGCTTTTAAATCTGTTATTAATCACCTTACCAAGATAAATGTAAAAGATTTTCCTCATAAACAATGATTTTTAAAAATTATATTGGATTTATAGCTGAGTGATCTGGAAATCCTATATTTAATATTTTGATAAAGTGCCAAACTGCCTTCCAAAATACCAAAAATAATGTGAAGATGCTAATTTCTCTACTTCTCTCTTGTTATTATAGATGCCCTATGTGGAGTCCCATAGTACCATGGTGTGCCATGATGATACTGCTAAGCATGTTTCCATTTGTTTAATGGCAATAAGCACACATGTTTGGAGATGTAATTATTTATAATTATACTATTGTAGATGTCTTTATTTATAATTTTGGCCCATTGGTTTACTTTTAATCTTATTTTGAGATTTAAGAGTTCTGTATTGGCTTTGAGTTCAGTCTCCCAGGGGCTAAATGATTCACAAATGTCTCCCAATGAGTTGGTGTCTTTACACCTTCCCAACAATTCCATTTGGAGAACAGAGATTTCCCTGTACTTTTCCCCCCTTTTTTCTCACTTATCATATAGTCAGGATGACCTTGAACTTCTGACTCGGCCTCTACCTCCCAAGTGCTGTGATTATAGATAGTTGTGTGCCTCCGTGCTTTGCTATGCTCACAAATTTAATGGGGTCCAGCTTTTTTCTTATTCTCTGCTACGTATGCTTTCAGAATTATGTATATATGACCTACAATGTATTATATATATATATATGTTTTACAAAATGTAATAAACCATATCTGTATTTTTCTCAGTATTATGATGTTTAAGCTCTGAATAGTAGGCTCATCTAGGTGTAATGTCCTGGATCTTTAGTTGCAGCTCAAGAGACTGAGGTAGGGGGATTATAAGATAAAGAACTATGTGGGAAATTTAGCAGAACTTTGTCTCTAAACAAAGTACAAAGGGCTAGTGATGCAGCTTAGTTGTAGAGTGCTGACCTGGCATGTGTGAGGCCCAGGTTTCATGCAGCACCGTATACTTTACCCCTAACCCATTTAGAGTCAACTTTTATAGGTTTATGGGAATAGCCAAGTTCATTCCATGGTACCTGGTTATCAGTGAGCCAACATTCATTGTTGAAAGTGTTACTACTCCTTTTCCAGTTTCATTGTTACTATTAGTGATCCAACATTCATTTGTTGAAATGGTTACTCTGTTTCCAGTTTCATTGTTGTGTTACTTCTTCTATCTCTCAACTTTATTTTCCTTACATTTTGGACGGAATGGATGTTACGCTGCCCTATCATAAACTAACATTTCAGTTTTGACCTCCTGGTTTAAATTCTATGGTTTTGCTCCTGAGTCTGACTTGCTACTTTTTATGGTTGTTTTGCACAATATGACTGTGGATCTGAACTTTATCTTCAGTTTAGAGATCTTCACCTGATATCATAAATGTATTTCCTGTGCCCACCTTAAGCCAAATTCAATCAAATGGAAATCTTTCATGACCCTTCCTCTGTCACTGGATATTTTCAAATATTTCCTTAACTCAGTCTCCCAAGTTCTAAACCTGAGATTCAAGCCTTCCTTCGGCCCCTGTCTCTAATTATTCAGCTTTTATACATATTCATTCATGCCACTCATCTAGTCAGTAGAGCAATGCCCCTGGGTTCTCCATCTCTCCAGTCGCAAATAAGCCTCTGGCCTTCAAGGGGATTTGCTCAAGTGTATTACTCTGGCTGAAGCTCACTCAGCTGAAGACATCTGAGTAGTTATGGAGCCTCTCAGACCCTGTGCTCAAATACCGGTCGCCATGTGTGTAACTTTGTCTTCACTTGTGGTTTCAGCCTAAACATTTTCCCCAATACATCTGTAGAATTCCTCATGGGTAATCTGTCTCTCTCTCTCTCTCTCTCTCTCTCTCTCTCTCTCTCTCTCTCTCTCTCAATAACTGAGAAACAAAGATAATTATATCCCTTCAAGACCATAGTTTCTCTCTAGAGTCTGCCCTTTTACCCACTGACTGTGAGATGTCCCTCTTAAAAGCCCATAACACATGAAACTTTGACTTAATATTGTATTTACACCAGATTTTCCTGATCATCACCAAACTATAAAAATGTTAAAATATACATAAGAAAATTTTTAATTGTTGTGAGGGTTAAGAAGGGGGATGGTATTATATAAAATTATAAGTTATATAAGTTTCTGTAAGCCAGTTATTAATTTTCTACAGATTGATAAGTTAATATGGGAAATGAGCACTAAATAAAATAAATAAAAATATTTATATGTTTTCCTGGTAAGTTGTTTCCTATTTTTGGTCTCCCTGTTTTATCACTTCTAATTAAAACTAATGAAAAGAAAGCTTGTCTAATGAGACCAATTATACATTTGGATAAAAAAAAAATGCCCAAATTGTCTTGAAAAAAGAAATAAAAATACAGAGCCAAACAAATCCTTGCTATTTATATGCAAAACAATAAAATTACAAATAAAAATAAATTAAGAACATTGTAAAAGTGCCAAGTCCATTGCCTTCAAGTTGGTCCCTGAATGGCCTTACTCTGTTTAATTTCATCCTCTTTAGTCTTTCTACTTCACGAGAATGATGCAGGGGCTCTTGATTGACAGCATATGAAAGGAGACCTCTTGACCCGTGCGTGTGTCCCTAGGTCCTTGCTTTGCTAGTGGCACCACAGGCAAATTAGTCTGTGACCAAGTTCATGCATTTGAAAATACAGGCAACCATAATTAATGCTAGTAGTTTTTATGGGGCAGAGGCTAATGATGGGGTCTTTATTTGTAGACTAAGCTAACCTCTAACTCCTGGCAAAGCTCTTACCTCAGCCTCCCAAGTGCTAAAATTACAAGTGTGGGCCACATTCCTACTCCAAATAATTGACATTACATATACAATATGGAAATCATTTGTCCAAATACAAGGCTTGTGCTATAAATTTAAACCTGCTTTGGGCCAACAGTCTGACATAGAATCCTTCAGGGCACACCAAACCAATGAGACTTCATTGTGGAAATGTTTCGAATGATCATAGCAATACCGTACTACATGAAAACCTTTTTGCTAAAAGCTTTTTGAGCCCATTGGTAATTATTTCCAAGTACGGACATGTCTTTAACATGTTGCTTAAGAAATCTGTCCACTTTTGAGTAATTAAATGATTCCTACTTTGGTAAATCAACAAATATCTCTTGTTTCATAGAAATAAGTATGATGTGGGATTCCCGTCTGTATGCTGTGATTACCATTGATTAATAAAAAAAAAACTGCTTTGGGCAGAACAGAGGTAGGTGGGGAAAACTAAACTGAATGCTGGGATAAGGAAGGCAGAGTCAGAGAGACACCATGTAGCCTCAGCTGGGGACAGAAGCACTGGAACCTTGCCAGTAGGCCATGGGCATCATGGTAAAACATAAAGTAATGAAAATAGGTTAATTCTAGATGTAAGGGCTAGCTACCAATATGCTTAAGTGATTGGTCAAGCAGTGATTTAATAATATAGTTTTTGAGTGATTATTTTGAGTCTGAGCTGCTGGGAACAAAAAAGCAGCATCCTACAACATAAGGATATTTTCTTTTGCATGTTTATGTTTGTTTGTGTTGATGAACATTATAGCATACAATTTATACCTTACTTCCCATGATGAATCAAACAAAACAAAACAACAAAAGGAACCATTAAGGCTTAGCCTTGTCTTGACACTGGTCATATAATTTGTCAGTCTCTTAGCCATATTGATATTTAACTTAAAATAAAATTAATGATAATATTTTTGCTTCTAGGCCTGAAGGAATAATTAATTTTGGATTTTTCTCAATTTCTCTACACAATTGAAAAAAATGAGGAAAAATGAACTGACAATTTGTGATCTCCAGGAAACTATAATGATGACATCATAGAAAATTGCTACCCAATTCTTAGTGAAGCCTTATAGCCACCATGACTTAAGAAGGGAGAGGAAAACAGAATATCTCACCAAGGAGCTGAAAGTCAGATCAGGATCTGTGGCGTGGATACAGTAGGGGGAAAGATGACTACAGAAAACAAACTTCACAGAAAATACCCAAAGGCCTGCCTGGAACTCATTGTTGGTCTTGGCCAAAGGACATATTGTGTGAGCAGAGGGCTGGGCCCTGCAGGCTTCACCAGGCTAGCCAGCAGCTGCAGCAAGCCTGAGACAGAGTCAGACTAGCAGAGTTTGCGCAATGCTAGGAGCTGAACTGAAATTCTCCCCCAGCCATAGAGACGTCTAATAACTGGTGTGAACATGTCAAGTGCTGAGATAAAACAACGGAAAGACTGTTTTAGAACAAAAAGTATTTCTATTGTAAAGGAGCTATCAGGGAGCTAAGGAAATAACTGCCTGAAGAGTCATAGAAAAAGGAAAAAAGAGGTAGGTCTAACAATAAATAACAAAGAGACCCACCTACAGAAGAATTGCAGCCCTCCCTGGAGAAAGCTGTCAGGGTGCAGGATGCCTACGCTGTGTCCAGTCAGTGTCAAACATGCAGTGAACTCTGGGAGACAGGGAGGGAATGGGATGAACTCTGAGGACAGAGAGAATAACAGTGAACAAAACCAAAGCCCTAGACTTGGAATGAGCAGAGTTAGAAAACAGTGCAGATAACACTGCTGCGACAAAACACAAACACTTTAGAACCAGAATAGAAAACAAGAGCAATCACAGTGTGTGTTAACAGTGAAGAATGAGTGGTGAGGGGTCTGGGCACATATACCTGAAAAGGCTTATTCAAATGAAAGCAGATTTTTAAAAAGGTTTGTAGAGACAGGGATTTTTTTTTTGGTGGGGGGGAGCCGTGGATCTCCTAAAACTAGCTCTGTACACCAGGGTTGCCTTGCTAAGATCCGCCTGCCTTTGCCTCCCAGATGGTGAGATTGAAGGCTAACACCTGCACTGCCTCACGAAAGTGGAAGTTATTAAAATGTGAACTTAACTGATGAAACATGTCAAGTAGTCTGATAAACACACACTTGGAGATCTAAACAACTAAGGGACGCTATTACAATACAGAAATCATATGAGAAATTCTGAACAGTGTATCGATATATGTAAAATGTAGCTTTGCTGTGTGGACAAGTTTTTCAAAACCTGAGCAGGGTTTATTCCATATAGAGCCACATTAAAACTTCAAAAATGATGAAAATTAAATTGTATCTACAGGATGTCGGGCTGGGAAGGGGCAAAAAGAATCCTGTGAAACAGGCCAAGAAGCAGGCCAAGGAAATAGACAAGGAAGATAAAGCTACCAAGCAGAAACAAAAAGAGGAGCAGAAGAAACTCAGGAGCCAAAAGCCAAGGCCACGGAGAAGGGACCCCTGGCCACAGGTGGAGTTAAGAAATCTGGCAAAAAGTAAGCTGTTCCTCATATCTGAGATGATGGTTTCCCTCTTCCATTCCTATTTAAACATCTGGATTCCCTGCCATAACATCTTTGCCACCTATAGTTAGAATGAAGTGTTATCGTGGAGCCTGTTGTACATTGTAATAAACTTTTGTAAAAATAATAATAAAATTAATAATACAATGAAAAATAAATTGTATCTACAGACCCCAGATGATGAGCCCTTCCACATTCATAGCAAATTAGCTGACAATGGCAAATAATGTTCCGAGGAGAGAGAAAATATTTGTAAAATGTTGAAATGTTGTTAGTCCAGAAGTTTATGCTGAGCAGAATATCTCTCCAAAGTGAGGAAAAACAAATTGGCTGACAATGACAAATAATATTTTGAGAAGCTAGAAAATATTTGTAAAATGTTGAAATGTTGTAAACCCAAGAAATTTATACTGAACAAAATATATCTCAACAGTGGGGAAAATATATTCCCTAATAAGTAAAATCCCAACTTATTGTCCGCAAAACTCTCTAAAGTCTAGGATAGCTAGTATGACTTAGGCTGAAAGGCACACTATATTTTAGAAACAGTATTTTATGGATTAGGGGGAATTATTTTAGATATTATGTATATATATGCATACATATATTTACATATATTTTGTTCTTTAGGGACGCAAAGCAGACATGTTGTATCGTAGGATTTGAATATGCTCTACAGGTGTGTAACAGCAGTAGGGCAGAAATGGGTCAATGATTATACTCATGGTTGTAAAATATCATCTCTAGACAGCGTGTGAAACCGCGAATGCTCGAGGTCATCACCAGAGTAAATAATAAATCTAAGTGAAAATATCATCTCTAGACAGAGTGTGAAACAGCGAATGTCTGAGTGTAGCGGCATAAATAAATGCAGGCAGATTGTAAAGAATATGTACAGCTTTAATGAAGAAATAAACTTACAGAACCAAGGTTCCCGCATTGCACAGGAAGCAGAAGGGGCGCGCGGTCTCCCGCGTGCCCGATTTAAAAGTAAACATTCGCCCTAGGCAAGCCAGCCCCCTAAGGGGCTGGCTTAACCCTACATCTCCCCCCTTTGTCTAAATAAGACAGAACTAAACCAAATACAACTATAAACAATAATAACAAATGATAAATATAACAAACAATATTGAGAACAAAAGTTTTGCTAGACATTCTATCTCAAGGAGTCTAAATAATGTAGAGAGTAACTACAATTATATAATCTTCAACTCCATCAAAGATCTGAGAAGGGAATAAATATTACTTAACAAATGAGAGATATCCAAAATTTGCAACAAATGACAGAGACAACTGACTGCCTGGGCAATCACCCAAAGTCTCGTTTGCAATGTTGAGTCAACCAACTTTGGCTAAGGCCTAACGTAACTGACATACCATTATCAAATGCAAGGAACTTTCTTAGAATTATCCTACCCTGTCTTGGCAAGATAAGA
>NW_004949112.1:4378514-4423812 GCF_000317375.1 Microtus ochrogaster
TCAGAAATATAAGCTCTAGAAGTAGCAGGAATGTTAATTTGGGTATTCCATTGTTGTAATAGGTCATGACCCCATAAATTCATTGCAATATTGGCTACATATGGCCTTAATTTTCCTATTTGTCCATCTGGCCCTATACATTCAACCATTCTGCCTTACTCGAGATAGGGTTCCAATTCCCAGGAGCAGAACATTTACATTCTGAAGAGGACAATATGGATGCCAGGATTCTGGGGTAATGATACTTACATCAGCACCTGTGTCTAGCAGGCCAGTAATAAAAATGCCATTTACACACACTCTCAGCTTAGGTCTTTGATCATTTATAGAAGTTTGCCCAAAGACACGTAACTCAGCTTTCTGATCATTATTGCTTGTAACAGTAGGCATGAGGCTTCTTAATTGTCCTGACGAGGCATGTTCTCTGCAGAAACTGGAAATGACTGAACCATGTTTGCCATGGGGGCCTGTGAGGCCTCCCCCCTCATGTTTCCCATCTGTATCTGGTTGCCTTGTCTATCTCTTGTAGACCTGCATTCATTCATCCAATGTCTGCCTTTTCCACATCTTCTACAGAAATCTGAAGGCTGAGTCCTCCTATTTCTGTTATTTCTAGAAGATGTATTATTATTATTTCTGAAAATCCATTGTTTACAATTCCTTTTCAAATGACCCATTTTGCCACAATTAAAACATTTGGTATTCTGGTGTCTCCTTTTACCATTGGAAATTGCTTCTTCTACTCATGCTTCAGTGCTATAGTCAAATGTATCAATATTCAGTGTATGCAAGACCCATTCTTCCAAGGGCACTGATCTGAGCTTTAAAGGGCCCAAAATCCTTTTGCATTCCACATTTGCATTTTCATAAGCCAAAGACTCAATCATTATATGTCTTGCTTCTGGGTCAGATATCCCTATTTGTACAGCCTTAGTTAATCTTTGTAAAAAGTCACTAAAGGGTTCTCTCTGACCCTGTTTAACTCTGACAAATGATTCCATTCTCTGTCCTGGGTCTTGTACCCTGTCCCAAGCCCTTAAGGCTGCTGTAGTACACATGGAGAATGTGTTTTCTTTCAAATTAGCTTGTTCCTGAGGGTCAGAAAAGAGCCTTTCACCTAGAATTTTATCTAGGGAAATGTCAATTCGCTTTTTCCTGCTGTTCTAAAAGTCTAGCCTCTTGCCTGAATAAGCATTTCCATTTCAATTGCGGTCCACTCTCAAGTACTGCAGAGCTCAGCTGGAGCCAGTCTGAGGGGGTTGCTCTGCTTATCATGGCCCAAGATCTTAGCATCTCTTTAACAAAAGAGTCTTGCATCCCAAAAGTCATGACAGCCTGTTTAATTTCTTTGAGATCATTCATACGGACAGGCTTCCATGTATCTTCCTTGATGACCCTAGGGTTTCTGAAACCAATCACCTTCTCTGTTGTTATAACTGGAAAGGCAGGTAGAGCTGTAGGTAGAGCTTTGTGCAAATTGTCCCGGAGGGATTTACCCACAGATGTATTTAAAATTTGCCTTTCTACCCTTTGCTCTTCTTCATCAGAATTTAGAAATTCCTCAATCTTTTCAATTCTATTCACCATTGCCTTCTGCAATGTCTGTATCTCCTGTCCAGAATTATGTTCCAAAGCCTTCATTGAGGATTCTAAAGTATGAAGTTTGTCCATTAGAGATAACTTCTCATCTTTGGACATAATTTTTATGGCATAAACTGTGCCTTCTTGTATTGACAATCTTTCTGCCAATCTGTCATAAGATTTAGACAAAATTCGATTGTCACATTCAGCAGTTTTGATTCTCTCAGTTAATGTTTCAGTTCCTACAGAAAGGGACTGCTGAAGCTTCCGATCCAAATCAGCTGTTTCTTCTTCCACAGTAATGAATTTCTCCTTAACATCAGCCTGTACCTTTTCTAAATTTTGCTCAGTTAACCGAGTCATGTTAAACAAAGATCTGTTCTCTTCCTGGAGAATTTCAAACTGCTTCTTGAGAAGATTGTTGTCATTCTCAATAGTTTTTTTAATATTCAACCTCTGCCTTAAGAATCCTGGATTTGTCTTGTAAAGACTTTATCATATTTCTAGTATCAAACCACATAGTACCAAGGAAAACTACGAATCCCAGAAAGATCCATAGATATGGGGTGATAGACACCTCTTGTAAAATCTCCCACATGGTACACTCAAAAAGGCTGTTAAAGTCTCGAATTGTAACATTTTTAGACATTTTATTTATAAAAGAAATTTTTTTTTTACCTGTAATGACCGGTTCCTGCCAGTGGTGGCAAAAGAGTCCTCTTAGTCCACGTGGAGAGCTGGTCTGAAACAGCTCAAAACCGAAATTTATTGTTCTGCCTGAGGAGTTAGAGTGGTCGCGGAAGGGGTCACTTTGAATCAGACCAAATCTGCCACTGTGGTGGCTTTTGTTGCAAAACCACAGGTACTTGAGCTTCTGGGTTCCACTCCAAATGCCAAGGCAGGCAGGGAGGGGTTAAATGCTCTGGCGAGCAGGCGGGGCAGAATGGGCATGTATGTGGCCGAGTGTATCTCAAACTCGGCACTGGGGCCCAAGTCATGAACTAAAAAGCAAAAGCGGCACCTGGGAGCGTGCTGTGTTAGCTAGCGGGCTACGCGCTTGATTCCAAACATGCTTTTGGTAGCTAATCTTGCTCGCAAAGGCTGGTAAAGATCGAGCTCGCGCCCCCATTCCGGGGCGGGGGCAAGTGCCCAAAGTTGGTGCCAAATATGTAGCGGCGTAAATAAATGCAGGCAGATTGTAAAGAATATGTACAGCTTTAATGAAGAAATAAACTTACAGAACCAATGTTCCCGCATAGCACAGGAAGCAGGTCTCCCGCGTGCCAGATTTATAAGTAAACATTCGCCTGAAGCAAGCCCGCCCCTTAAGGGGCTGGCTTAACCCTACACCTGAGGTCATCACCAGAGTAAATAATAAATCTACGTGAAAATATCATCTCTAGACAGAGTGTGAAACCGCGAATACCCGAGGTCATCACCAGAGTAAATAATAAATCTAAGTGAAATGCATGCAAGAAAGTGTCCAATGGAAGTGAAAACCAAAACAAGAGAAATAAACATTAATGCAAAGTGGACAGTAAAGAAACAGAGGGTGATAGAATCAGTGAAAGAACTTCAAAGTAAATAATCAAATGGTAGAGATAAAAAAGCTGTATCACCAAATAAAGCAGATGAGTATTAATACAAGCTATCAGTTAAATAAGAGGTGCTCACACAACCAAGACCATATATAAGACATGTTTTTGAAAATATGAAGTCAAAAAGGTTTGTATAAAAGCCTGCCTTGCAAAATTAATAAAAACAAAAGAACATTTTAAGATGTGGAATTTTATAGAAGAAAGATATTTTTATAATATACATATGTATCTACATACATGCACATGACAACAATTAGTAAAAAGGAGTACATTAATTTAAAAGAGAACAAAGAGGTATACATGGGAGGATTCGGAGGGAGGAAAGGAAATAGGAAACAATGGCTTTACTCTATAATCTCAAAAAGATAACAAAGGCATTTGTAATGTGAAAGAAGAATGCCTGAGCACATTTTCTGTAAGATTGTGCATTAAACAAAAATATACTTGCAATACTTTGAAATCAAAGAAAACAAAGGGAAGCATTCTATAACTTGGGATTAAGAGTTCCTTCATGTGCTGGCCAGTTCCATGTCAACTTGACATAAGCTGTAGTCATCTGAGTGTAGGGAACCTCAACCGAAAAATGCTTACAGAAGATAGGGCTGCAGGCAAGTATGTGGGCCATTTTCTTAATTAGAGCTCTATGGGGGTGCTTAGAGACCATTGTGAGTGGGGCCATCCTTGAGCTGGAGGTCCTGATTCCATGAAAAGAGCAGGCTGAGCAAACCACGAGGAGCAAGCCAGTAAGACGCACACCTCAAGGGCCTCTGCATCCGCTCTTGCCTACAGATTCCTGCCCTGTTTGAATTTTTGTGCTGATTTCCTTCAGATATGGACTACAATATGAAAGTATAAGCCAAATGAACCCTTTCTTCCCCTGTTTGCCTTCGGCCGTGGTGATTCATCGTAACAATAGAAACCCTTTCTAGGACACTTCACAAAAGGGCACCGAAGGGAAAGTCAATTGCGATAGATGGCTATTAACACAGAGACCCTCAGCTGGTACATATTCAGAAAACAACCCAAATTGGGCAAACATAGATCCCCTCTCCTAATTGCTCAGACAACGTCAAGGCATAAGGAATAATAAAAGACAGAGGCAGATGAATTACAGGACATAGTGATTTCTGGAAACAACAGAGTAAATGAACAAATGAATTTACAGGGATCTGAGCATGGAATTCAGGCAGGATGTTTTTTTTTTAACATTTTATAGATGGTATATAAGGTCTTTTAACATTTGATAGCAGCTGGGAGAAAGAGCTTTGCTTAATAACATGTTTTAACTTGGGAGAAATCCCCTCAACCAGGTATAGTTGAACAATACAATTTTGACTGGATGGGGTAGCATGTCAGCAAACAAAGTCGGATGTGGAGGGAAATGAGTGATGGGGGAGAGGAAAGATATAAAAGGAGTTGGGTAAGTATAAACAGTCAAAAAATTGTAATCATCAGAGAATTTATCAAAATATTATATAAGAGACCTTGTAAATATTATTTCAAAACAAAAATATGTCTTATTTTTTAAGAAACCACTAAGAAAGTGAATCTATAAAACAGGGATGTTAAAAAAAACCTTTTCCATGTTGGTTTTAAAAATACTCTTAAATATGTAGCAGACTCTTAAAATCATTATTGGAAATGATAGTACTGTGTGTGTGTAGTATAATGTAGTGGTACAACACTGGTTGAGCACATGGAGAGTCAAGGTTCAGTTCCTAGCACTGTGTGCCCAGGCAGCTGTGGTTGCATGGAACTGCAGTCTCAGCATTTGGAAGGTGGAACAGGAGAATTGGAAGTTCAAAATAATTTTCATATGTATATATACATATGAAAATATATATATGAATGAGAGAGGGGGGCAGAGAGAGAATTGGGAGATTTTGAGACCATCTTGGGCTACATGAAACTCTGACTCATTTATTTTTATATTACAGTAATTTTTCAGGTCTCAATAATCAGAAGATAGCAGCATGACTCTCTGTGTGCTTAAAACCTTTGGGATTCAGTTTGTGCTATTTAATTTAGTTTACTTTTTACATTACAGCTCCACTTTGGACATTTTAAAAGTACAAAAAGACATTGGAGGTCTATTTGCTAACCATCTTTTCAGGAGAGATATTCTTTGTCAAGAAGTCCAAAATTCTACGTAATGCTCATTGGTTTTTTTTTTTTAAAAAAAACAATTCATTTAATATCCTCCATGACATTTTGAAGTGGGGATTCTTAGCTCCAATGGATACACATGGAATCCTAGCTCAAGAAATCCTATGGTTTGCCCCCTAATTTCACAGCTGACAAGAACTGTATCTTATCCTGAATTTGTGCTAGTGTCAGCTGCAGCATTAGCCAACGGTTGACTGAAAGGGAGCTCATCTGAAATGGTCTATTTTTGTGTAGGGTTAATCTCTATTTTCTCTCCATATCACTCCCTTTTACTTTCTTTGTTTTTGGCCTTTGGAACATTTAATGTTTAAAAAAGGAACCATCAAAATGCATTTATTTAATATACATTATAATGGCCCAGTCAGACTTAACTTAAAAAAAGAAATAAACCAAAAATAACACCACAGGCCAAGATACACAGTCCTATACAGACAGCAATGGAAGAACAGACCATCTGAGAAACAAATAAAAAGACTGGACGTGAGAGAGTCTAGACAGTTCAGGTCAGGTCTCTTGATGTTTGACTGACTTTGATTAGGTTTCTTCTGGATACTTCTTAAAAGCTGCCCCCACCCTCCAGAGCTCTGTAAAACATATGTTCAAAGAACTAACAGTGTTGGCTTCTCCTAGCAGGCCCTGGATAGACAGACTGTTGGACCTGGCATCATATAGAGCAAACAACTTATCCCTGGAGACATCCACTCAGATGTTACTGCTACAGTGGTAGAGGATCTGAGGAACTCCACTGTGGGTATATTAAAAGGGTTGCCACTGGGAAGCTCTAGAAAATTGATCCCTTGATTTTCATGCACTATGACAGCTACTCCATCCATGTTCCCTGTCTACTTGAAAATGTTGACTGACTCAGGAAGGTAAAAATTGTCTTGTAGCCAGATATCGTGATAGCCATCAGATCCTGTTACAACCTTCTGCCCAGATGCCTTGGGTGCCTAGGCTTAGCTGCTCAGTGGACAGTGGTGATGTCTGGGTCCATTGGGGAAGGTCATCTTGATGGCTTTGTTGGGTAGACCGATATCACTCTCCAGAAGCAAATTAGTTCAACTTATTTAACCTGCCCACTTGACTGAAAATTTAACATTGTCTAAGTTAGGAAACCATTTAGGACCTATGTTCATTTCTGCTAATTGTATTTGCAATTAGCTTAATGCTGTCCCAACATATCATGTCTCTATAATGACAAACAAGCTTTTTTAACTTATTTAGTTTTAAAATTTCTTTTTTTTATATTCAGTGAAAGATATCCATATAATGTTTCTCTGTCCATGTCTGTGTTATCAGAGTGCAGCCTTCTGCAACTCCTGAAGAACAAGTATGTTAATGAAGACATCACAGTATAGGAACAATGTTTTTTTTTTAATTTATTTATTAAAGATTTCTGTCTCTTCCCCGTCACTGCCTCCCATTTCCCTCCCCCTCCCCCAATTAAGTCCCCCCCCCCCTCAGCCCGAAAAGCAATCAGGGTTCCCTGTCCTGTGGGAAGTCCAAGGAACCCCCACTTCCATCCAGGACTAGCAAGTTGAGCATCCAAACTGCCTAGGCTCCCACAAAGCCAGTGCGTGCAGTAGGATCAGAAACCCATCGCCATTGTTCTTGAGTTCTCAGTAGTCCTCATTGTCCGCTATGTTCAGAGAGTCCAGTTTTTAAATAGAATTGAAAGATCATTTCTAAAATATTCCCATTTCCCACTTGCCAGTCTTTTCTTCTTTTTTTTTTCCCCATAAACTCAAAAGTCAAAACTTTCATGTAGCCGTTGCTTCCAAAGAGTCAAAGAGAACATTCAATGATGCCCTTTCATACTGAGAACTGATATCTTCGTCATTGCCACACCCAGCGCAGCCCGGATGCCGAGACTGGCGGGAGGTGCCAGGATTGAGACACAGAGGCTTCTTTTCAGGTGGAAGAACAGCAACCTTTATTTTGCCCTGAGCTAAAAGCCTTTTATACCTCTACTGCTTCTGTGGAAAACCACCGGCCAGAAAGAACACAAACATCCTTGTCAATTACAGACCACAAGGAAGTTCCCCTCTCCCTCAGGGGGAATGAGGGCAGCTAGATCACAACAAGTCATACATACGACAATGTGTGAAATCACATACATTTTATATTCAAATGCATCTAAGTACAAAGATCATGATGATCAAACAATGTGTTATTGGAATATACTTTGTGAATTAGAAATGATTGCCCAGTTTCTGTAATGCTCAGTATTTCACAACACATGTAGAATGGCCAATATGGACTCAAGCATAGTGCATCTAGGTCCCATTTAATGTCTGAGATCATGGAAACTCTCAGCCTACAGTCTGCTCTTTGCTTCTTGACTTTTTCTATTAGTTGGGAGTAATAAACAAATACCAAATGTCTGCTTTGGAGAAAGATTAATATTCCATGAATTTGTGGCAAGGAAATGGATGAATTCATGCTGTTGTTCAAAAGCAAATGTGTCCCTCAAGGATGGCTGACTACCCTGTGCAATATGTTGCTCATAATATCAGCTTAAGCATGACTTACAGTGGACACTAAGAAAACACGCATAAAGTCAACACCCAAATTCAGCCAGATATCCCTCCAGGGTATTTGTCCTTCCAGACCGTATTTGACATTCCATTTTGTTTGTTTTATATGGATTTTGTTTCATTTCAGAGTGATTGGTGTTGCCACTCCCATTTAGCTTTTCCTTGGAGATACAGAATTCTCGGTGGAAGATCTTGTTGAAAGTCACTTTCAGCCATTCTTAAAATGAATTTCTCATACAGTTTCCCTATGTTTCCATTTACATTTTTAAATTTTTTCTGTTCATTTATTTTGTTTTGAAGTTGTGAATGTTATGGTTTCTCTTATTTTTAAGTGTGGCCTCATTGGAATTATCTGAGAACTAAGTTCCTTTGCTGTACTTTAGTACTTTAACTCTCAAATGTGAAAGGAACTGTTAAATCCAAGTAACATTTAAGTCTCTATTTATTTCAAGACTCTTTTCTTTCCATTTATTAATATATCTCAGGCTCACATCCACTATACTCTGCATACTTGTGTCTCTGAAAATAAGACTGCCCACTAATCAACTGTACAGTAATATGCTGGTTTCTTAGTCATTCACTGCAAAAAGCAATCAGATTCAAATGGAGAATGTACCTCTTTGAAAGAAAATGATTTCACAAGTTTTTGGTTACAATTGCATAAAAATGTAATTGGGTAATAAAACCTGTTCTTACTGGACTCTGAAGTTCCCTAAGTATGCAGCAAATAAAAACAAGCACCATGGTTATGGTAGACATAAAACCTAACTACAAGGATGTAGGTGACATCTAAAGTTACCCTGGACACTAGTAAGCTATCTGGGATATTTGGTAGAGAATGATGCACGAAAGTGGACTATTCTAAATGCCCTGTAGGACTCGTGTCTGTTCTAATTGAGAACTGGCTATGTAAGCATCTTTTAGCCAATGAAGAATGCAAGGATTGGCAAGAAAGCATCTTGACTAAAAGTTAGAAGCAAGAAACTCTTGCTATTTTTCTCTCTTTGCTAGTTTTAGTGCAGGTTGAGTTGACATAAGGACAGCAGTAAAGTTCCCTAATTAGTACTAGACTCTCTTCAGGCTCAATTTCTGTTTAGAGAACATTGCCCACTTTAACTACACGTATCAAAATATTTTCGGGGCAATGAGGCTATTCTTCTCAAGGTCATACTGAAGCTGATGGAGAAAATAGGGTTGGGTAAAATCAATATTAGGTTCAATATAAGAGGGGAAAGAATGAGTCCCCTTCCTAATTTACCCCTCTTCTCAGAAATGAAAAGATTCTGGAGTCAGACAACAGGAAAAATGTTAAAAGTTATTTATGTTGCAAGTAAGTTTACTAATGTATTTGCAATGTGGAGGATGGAATGCAGGACTTCTCATTGTCTAAGCAAGTGACTATTATTGAGTTTAAAAATACCTTCTGCCTTTCATTATGTTGACTGATATTCTTCATGTATTGCAAGTGGAAGTCATAAGGGAAATGGTATAAAATACAAATATCCCTTAAGGGCTCAGTTCCATTTGCCAGACAGTATTTAACACATCTGTTATCTCACTCAATTTAATGGTACATCCTCATCTTTGAGATGCAGATATTTTTGAGAAATTTCAGAGAAATATATTTAAGTATAAAGAGTTAGTGCATGGCAGTCTATTTCGTATTATGGCACTTGTATAATTCTGAGCAAACATTCTTGTCTTCAAGTATAAATGAGATCAATGACATGATTCAATTCTTAAAGCTATGGGGAGTGAAATAATGAAGGAAGAAAGAGGCCAGAAGGAAGCTATCAGACACAGTACATGCCTACTGCCTTACTAATTATAAGGGACACATTCACTCTTCTCTTCCTCCCTCCCCTCCTCCCATCCCTCTCCCCTCCCATGTTCCCTTTTCCCCCTCCATACTCCTAATTTTTTTAGTTCTTGTCTGTTTCCCTTCCCAGGGGGATTCATGTATGTCTCTCTTAGGGTTCCCCTTGTTACCTAGCTGCTCTGGGATCTTGGACTATAAGCTGGTTATCCATTGCTTTATGTCCAGTGTCCACTTATGAATACCATGTTTGTCTGTCTGGATCTGGGTTACCTCACTCAGGATGTCTTTTTTAGGAGCCATCAAAGGGCTAGCAAGAAACATGGCACTAGGGAAATCCCCAGGAATCCCTAAGGATGACCCCAGTTAAGACTTTAAGCAACACTGGAGGGGACACCTAACTTTGTAATCAGATTGATGACTACCTTAATTGTCATTATGGAGTCTTCATCCAGTGATTGATAGAAGCAGATACTGAGATCTACAGCAAAGTACTGGGCCAGGCTATCAGAGAACAGTTCAAGAGAGGGAGGAGCAATAATATGAGCAAAGGAGTAGAGATCAGGATGAGGATACCCACAGAAACTGCTGATCTCAGCTAATGAAAGCTCACTGACTCTGGACTGAGAGCAGGGGAACTTGCTGAGTACCAAACTAGGCCCACAAAATGTGGCAGACAGTTATGAGGCTTGGGTAGTCTGTGGGACCACTGGCAATGGGACCAGGATTTATCCCTAGTGATTGAACTAGTGTCTTGGAGCACATTCTCATTGGAGGGAATACCTTGCTCAACCTAGATTTTGGGGTTGGGGGGCTTGGTTTTGCCTCAAAGTGAAATGAAATGTCAGACTTTGATGATTCCCCATGGAATGCCTTGCTCTTTCTGAGGAGTGGAAGGTCGGTGAGGGAGAAGGGTGGGGAAAGAAGAGAGGAGGATTGGGAATGGTGATAACTACATAAAGTTAAAAGAAAATGTATTTAAAAAATTTAATAAAAAGTGCATAAAAAGGATTAGAGAGAGAAAAAAAGGAGCACTTAGAAACTTGTTCAGAATTCCTCTTCAAGGTCTGCATTTCCTCCCTCTCTGCTGAAAATATCAATTGCACATGAGTCATCCCTTCAAAGAAATCTGTCTTTGTGCTTAGAAAACTGCTTTATCCAATTTACTCATTGTTCCAGGGCTCATCCACTACTCAGAGACAATTTTACCTACATACATATAAGGCTACGCTGTCTTCCTCAAGTAGAGAGGATTCTACAAGAACAGCACCTAAAAAACTTCCCAATATGCCTTCTAAGGCCTTAGCTTCAGGAATACAGCAGGTCAGTTCTTTTCCTGGCCCCTTTCCAATCTGCCTTTCTTTTCTAATTCCTTTTGATTAACCTTCTGAGTTCTACCCAATAAACCTAACCTACATGCAGCATCTTGTCTTACCCTATTTTCAAGGAAGCTATTCTAAAACACTCATCATATGATGAGAGTGGTGTGTGTGTGTGTGTGTGTGTGTGTGTGTGTGTGTGTGTAGGAGAGAGGGAGAGAGAGAGAGAGAGAGAGAGAGAGAGAGAGAGAGAGAGAGATTACTTAGTGTAGTCTCAATTGCTGCATTTATGTAATAATAAAATTAATCTCTAATGTATTAATTTTTGTTTGCTTTTAGAATTAAAAGAGATTCAACTTATAAGTCATTTTTTATATTATTTTGCTTCTGCTTACTTGAATAGTAAGGGCAATTACACACCTAAGTTCTCTGAAGATCAAATGATACAATAAAAATAACTGAAGTGTTATCAGGTACCAACCAAACATGAGACATATTTCCAGTCATTACTGAATCAGAGAATGAAGGGGGTATCAAACAAGAGTCTCATTTGGAAGTAGAACCTGTTACGTTAAGGCCAAATTCTGTATCCAAATTTACTGTTTTCTCAGAGATCTTATCTAGTATGCACAGTATAGGAAAGAACTGAAAGTTACCAAATCTTTTGTCCTCTTTTTTTTTCTACTATGGGTTGTGATACTGAATGGTTCATTTAGTCTGATGAGTTTCAACTATCTGTAATCCATTTGATATATAGATTGAATGAAGACATGAGGAGACCATTATTGAAAATAACATTTCTAAAGTAGTTGGAACTTCTTAAATTAATAAAATCCACTATTTTGCAGTTACCATTTGCAGGAAAGCAGTCTAAAATGAGATCCCAGTATAAACATTTCAATAATAGAAGGTAATTCATGTTGTGGTAATTATCCTTACCATTCATATGAGATCAGAGAACACAGTTTCTACAGATTTTAAAGAACAAGGTTGCCTAAGCACTGTGTAAGATTTGGGTGTGCAAAGATGAACTCAATAATAATAAAGCATTTGTACATGTGAATGAATTTGGGGCTTCAGTCTAGTGGATAACTGTGGGGTGCAAACACACTGTGGCCTGTGGTCAGCTGTTTTCCACCTTCAGCTCCAGACTATAAAAACTGTGTACCCTGAATAAACTGCTCAGTTTTTCTCTATACCTTGTTTTTTTTTAAATTTATTTATTTATTAAAGATCTCCGTCTCTTCCCCGCCACCGCCTCACATTTCCCTCCCCCTCCCCCAATCAAGTCCCCCTCCCTCCTCAGCCCAAAGAGCAATCAGGGTTCCCTGCCCTGTGGGAAGTCCAAGGAACCCCCACCTCCATCCATTTCTAGTAAGGTGAGCATCCAAGCTGCCTAGGCTCCCACAAAGCCATTACGTGCAGTAGGATCAGAGACCCATTGCCATTGTTCTTGAGTTCTCAGTAGTCCCCATTGTAACTCCCTCTGTGGAGGCAGAATGCTAGCACTGTAGAGTCATGAGGATTAGACAGAGTGTTTCCGGTAAGTCACATGCAGGAGGAACTCTACAAATGGACATTCTTAACTATTTGCAGCCTAATGATATCTAATAGTTGGAAAAAATTTCATCACCAATGACAAGTCATACAATATTTTTTGTGTGGATATTTGAACAATACTGTAAGATCAAGAATCAACACAACAAAGGTCACTCTCTATCAGGTTGTTCTACGAAGTCTGTCAGAGTTAAAGACAATGCCCAAGACAACAACCCAAGGAATCCAATCAATGACAGAAAGACGACATAGCCCATGTTTTCAAGGCTGTCTCCAGAAGGTATTTAACAATTTTCTTGTATGCACGTGGCCTCTGTTTATGAGGTAAGCTTACCACTTAGAATTTCTCACAATAACATATCTTCCTAAGGCAGAAGCAGATATCTCTCTGATAAATGATAGCTGTCTTGTTTAAGGGAAATCAATAAATTATTTAAAGAAAATCATATTAAAATTTTGGGGGAATGAAGTAGCAAAGTAGTATTGCTCTGTAAATCCTTCAGCAAATTAACCATAACAAACCTTCTCATTATGCAAAAGAATTTTAAAAAATGTCACACAAGGAGTTAGAATCATTGGATTCCAGGTAGAGAGACTTAAGAGTTTTATCCAGCTCATAGTCTTGCTTTATGGATGAGACAAGTGGGTACCTGACTGGACACAGCAGTGTTTAACCTGAAAGCAGTGCCTGTGTTCGCTAGCTCAGAGCTTCTCTGATTACTACTACCATGCAGTATAAACACTACACATCTACTGAATTACAGATCTTCAGAAGCTTGGCAAGCGGAATGCACTTTTTAATAAGAATAAACACATGCTAGCATTTTCTCTCCTTTATCCACACCTCTTTCCAAAGCCCGACCACAGTGCAGACTCCAGAAGTGCAGGGCTCATAGAACAGACTAGTCTGTGCATCTGCTTCACTCTTGACTGTAGGGCAAGAGCCCCATACAAGTGCATTCTTCATAGATAGTTTCTCTGTAACTGAAAACTTAGAAAGATGATTCTGTGTTAGTTTGGGATGAGTGAAAGAGAATGCTCATGTTGGGGCAACCACATTTGGCCCCTGGCAAGCAAAAATGCTAACCATGGGAAAGCTTGATAAGGCAGGGAGATTTGATCACAATGAACAGAGAGTGTCTTGACTGAAAAACACCAGGAGACAGCAGAGCACTTGGGGCTTGAAGGCTGTTGCAAGCACATTGTAGCATTGAGTGTAGCGACAGCTGGAGACAAGCTCTTCCCAGTACTTGTGGGACACTGGGGCACAAAATGTCAATGAATTCAAGATTCTATTCAGCTAATGTATCTTTTCTGGCCACAATAATACAATATTTGGAAATTAATAAATTTATCACTAAAGGAACATAAACAAAAAAATTAAATAGAATCCTCTTCATTAACAAAGAATCAAAGGAGAAATAAAGAGATATTAAAAAGAATCGAGAACAAAACTGAAAACCTTGACACAGCAAACTTCTATGATACAGAAAAATTGGTTCTAGGAATAAAACTCAGTTCAATAAAGATGTACATAAAAACAAAAGACAAAATACAGACTATTTAACTTCAGACCACAGGGAGCTAGAACAAAGAGGGAAAACTAATTTTGAAGATAACAGAGGAATGCACACAAACTAGAGCAGAAATGAAGGAACTAAAAACCAGAAGGAAAATGAGAAAGAATGGTGAGACAGAGTTGGCTTTTTAAAAGGCAATTAAACAAACCACAGGTTATATTAAACTACCCTCTACAAAAAAGGACAAGGACTCAATCAATAAAATTATTGTGTAAAACAAGACATTATAACACATGACAGATATAAAGAATCTTAAGAGGCTTCCATGAGGAATTACACAATAGTGAACTGAATAATTTCTTGGAATGTAAAACCTACTAAATCAAAAAAAAATAGACTATCCAAACAGACAATAACTCGGAAGGTTATTGAGTTGTTAATTATTTTCCTTTCAATAGAGAAAACCACAGGGCTATACAGAAGGCTTCACTGGTGAGATCTCTGAACATTTAAAGAATTGCTGACAAGTTTTGTAGTGCTTTGTTGAACAACTATTTCATCCTTTTGTTGAAATACTATGAAACTTGTCTTACAAGACTGCATTTTTCTTATATTAAGGTCTGGTAAGAACCCAACAAGAAAACACTATTATATGGCAAGATCCTTGAAAAGCACAGATGCACAAGCCCTCAGTATGGGACTAACAAGCAAAGTACCACAGTGGGTTGAGTAAAGAGCACAGAACATCTGTCAGGATTTGTCTGTGGATGAAAGGTAGCTTGGCAAGCTTATCAATTAACCAGAAATGCAGAGTAAAAATGTTAAAACTGGTAACATTGCATCTCAGTGTGTACAGGAAACTAAGTGATGAGGTTTTAAGCTATTTCATTATAAATTGTTTCTGCAGCATTTTCATAATAAAGCTTAAAATAAAAATTAAATTGAAAAATTTAAGGAGCATGCATCAACATAATGAAGGTTCTATTTGACCAGCCCAGAGCTATTTTCCTACTTTGTGCTAAAAAGTTGAAAATGCTAACAGTAATTTGAGAACCAGGCAAGAATTCTCAAAGTTCAGCACACACTCTTGGAGATTGTAGCCTGAGGTATAAGAGAAAAGGTTTAAAATCTTCTATATTGAAAAGAAAATGAAGTTGGGGATGGTGGAGTATGGGAGGTCCTTCTGTCTATGTGTTGCTTTTATTGGTTAATGAATAAAGAAACTGCTTTGGCCTATATCAAGAAGAACGTAGGTAGGAAGGAAAAACTAAACTAAATGCTGGGATAAAGAGTGTGGTGTCATTGAGAAGTCATGGAGCCCCACTGGAGACACAACCCGGAACATTACCTGGTAGGCCACAGCCTCAAGTGATATACAGACTACTACTAGATGGGTTAATTTAAAATATTAGTTAGCCAGAAACATGCTTAAGCTATTGACCAAGCAGTTATTTAATTAATACAGTTTCTGTGTGGTTATTTTGGGGATTTGAGCAGCCGTAAAGAAACAAGCAGCCTTTCCTACTACAGTGTAGTGCACCTTTAATCCCAGCACTCCGGAGGCAGGGGAAGGCAAATCTCTGTGAGTTCAAGGTCAGCTTGGTCTACAAATGGTGAGTTCTAGGACAGCCAGGGATACACAGAAAAACCCTTTCTCAAAAAAGAAATCCAATCATAAATGAGTATTTTCTGAATGGAAGCAGAGAAAATACAGAAACTTTAAACATGAACAATTATTCTACACAAAGGTATATGCCATACCTTTACTGAGTACGGCATGCATCCTCTAGTAAGTGTAAAAGTTTCTAGTCATGAGCTAACATACCAGAAAATTTGACTTCCATTGCCTTTATATAAAGCTGGAACTGAATTCTGCTGTCTTCTTACACGCAAAGCTATTCGAAGGAGAAGAAACATCCAGTATTACACCTCGATTTTATTTAATGTATATGGCAGATATGCTTGAAAAAAATTTCAGCAAGGATGCACTTATAAGTTTTCAACCAATAGTGAGAGTTTTATCAGGTCTTTCTCTTACATTGATAGCTCTCTAGTAATGACATGGAGACCTTTTCTTAATTCTGTAAGCTTGACTTAGCTTGTTCCCAACTATCTCTTACAACTGAAATTATCCCATTTATATTCATCTATGCTCTGCCATGTGGCCCATTACTGTTCCTCAGTACCTCGGTACTGTATGGCTGACTTCCTCTGCATCTGGCTGCCTAATCTCCTGCACCTCAGATTGTTTTGTAGAGTTCCTGTCTCTCTTTAGAAGTCCCACCTATCCTCTCCTGCCTAACTATTGGATGTTCATATCTTTGTTAAACCATTCAGAATGCCTAACTATTGGATGTTCAAATCTTTGTTAAACCATTCAGAATGCCTAACTATTGGATGTTCAAATCTTTGTTAAACCATTCAGAATGCCTAACTATTGGATGTTCAAATATTTGTTAAACCGTTCAGAAGGTGCTTTAGGCAGGTGAGGAAGGACAAATACACATCTTTAGACAGCATACAAAAATTATCCCAACAGAGAGTAGATGGAGAAAACTGTTCACAACATGTGCATATTCCACAGTACTCTGCTACAGACAGAATAATTCAGTCATTGTGTTCATGAGCAGAACAGTACTTATATCCCATAATAAGGAACTATGCAAAGGTTGTTATAATATATAAACCTGTATATGGCATGTATTTGGTGTTTGAACTGGTTAGTAATTTTTCATGCCTTTAAGTATGGCATGTATCATTATATTTATATGAATTTTAAAGAATTTTTCTCATTTGTTGAATTTTGAATTACAGGCATGGACTATAGAAATAAGATAAAGATTTTTATTTAAATAGGGTCCCACCACGTTGTCTAGGTTTGCTTTGATCTGATGATTTTCCTTCTTCAGAGTCTGGAATATTCTGGCTGGTTTAATGGAAAAAATTATTATTTTTAGGTAAAAGCTTACTGCATTGCAGAGGGCTCTAGCCATGTGCACAGAGCATAGTAGTTTATTTGCTGACTCAATATCCACATTAAGCAAAGTTCACCTCTCCAGAAACATCCCTGGTTGGGTCTCTGAGTGAACATGGGAAAAGTAGGACCCCTGGTGACTTCTGCCTCAGCAACAACTAGGACACTATGGAAGGACAGGAGAGACATGGGTCAATGGACAGGCAGTGGGCTTGTTTACAGCTGAAGTAAGACAGCGACTGATAGACCTATAGAGAAGGTCCACGTCCACATTCTGAATGGAAACGAAGAAGTATGGAATGCCGGTTTCAGAACAGTTAAATGTTTATTTATGTGGTCTACCCTACAAGATTCAGCTCATTTTTCACATATGACTAAGATGAAATTTTCACATGATTAATGACCCATTCAGTTACATGTTGGCCATGGTCTGCCTCAGTGTCAAGATCCTCAATGAACTGATGTGGTTTTAATCAATACTCTTGGACCCTCAGCAACTGCTAACTTTGTGAGACTTTTGATCAGAAAGTCTCTGATTTTATTTTCAAGACTTTGATTTTTCTTCCAAGTAAGTGTCTGCTAAACTAAACATCTCTGTTAATATTATAAGCACTCCTTATGTTAACATGTTTCTTTATACTCTTTTCCTACTGATCAACCCAGATTTATTTCTACGGATCCTAGTGTCCTTCAAGTACATTTCTCATTTCTCCTGTTCTTTGCTGCCTCTATGATTCATTGCACAGATTATTCTCTAAGAATCAGTTCTGCCTGCCTTTCTCATTATTTCTTTTTACATATGTTCATAGTGTAAAATCTCCTTTTAAATTTCTAGGAGTGCTCAGTGTAATGTTTTCCATAATATATTATAAAAGTTTGACAATTCAAAAGATTTATAATTTAAATTTAACATAAGTACTAATGAGAAATCAAAAAAACCACACTTTTGAGATTTTAATGTGCTCTATTTTTGGAAGAAAATACAAACGATTGGAAGTTCTCATGATACCTGGAGTGAGTGCTGACACATCCTAGGAGTTTGATTATTGTTGTTTTGATGAAGGAAAGAATAATTGCAAAAGTAGGCCTGTTGGTCTCGGAATTTCTGTTGCATTTTTAACGTTTAGTCAAAATAGCTGCTACACCATGCGTATGAAAATGCCAGTTTCTGAAGCTTATGCTATGAGATATGGAAGTGTCAGGAAGACATGAGTACAGTAACAAATCTAACTCAACAAGAAGAAGGAAAGTCAGGCACTCCCAGGGCACACGTCTATAATCCCAGCACATGAGAAACACAGGCAAGAGGAGTCGGCTTAAGGGAAGTTTCATAGTGAGTTTGAAGCCAGCCTGGATTACATAATATGCTGTCTAAAAATGATAAAAAGAGAAAATGGGGTTGGGGGTTTATAAGAGAAGCAGAATTATGTAAGTGGACAGTTGGATGGCTGTGCTGTAGGCAGAGGCCTTCTCATAGTGGTCACAAGCTTAAGCAGGGGCTCAGAAATGAGGTCTTTTTAGTGACCAATGGGACAATGGATACTGCAGAACAGTGGAGGTTTGGAAGACAGAATGAGTAGACAGAATGGGATCATGAATGAGTGCACAGGATATATAAAAACTGAAATTGAAGTCTCAAATAAACCATACAAGTGTAAATATGCAAAAGGCATGCAGAAGTCTCCTTGGTGCTACAAGGTCTGTCCAGATGAAGCCTCTGATATAACTCAGTTATTGGCGCTGATGTTACTGCAATTTGTAGTAGCTCAGGCGAATCCAGCATCTTTCTGCTCTTGGATGACTTGTCTGGTGACCCCTAAACAGAAACTCTGTAACAAGCAAAAAACAAATGGCTGCAAGTAGTCATCTAAGGAATTCACTCTCCCTGTTAGCTTATTTGAGGGCACGATGAGTCTCGGCCCTGACCCCTGCCTTATTAGTTCTGAAACAAAGATTCACATTGAAAAGTAGCAAGGCCTTTAGATGAAGTATCATTTGCAGTTTGCAAATAAATGTGGGCTTCTCAGCAAGCTTGATTTCAGGGGTGAGAATACAGAAAAGAGCCAAGGCTGGAGTAAGGTGGGAGCTTCTCTAAGCCCACATTCGCTGCTCTAGTCCATCCGTCCCCCTAGGGGATGAGGCTCTTTTTACAAGGACTCCAAATTACTATTATAATTTTTATGATAGCCTCATTTGCAGTGATTTCATTTGGCCTGCAGAAACAGTGTTATGGGCAGTTGTGACCACCATCAGTAAAAACTTAATGAGGATAAAATTGATTTCATCAATTTCCTGTCACCACTCAGCTTAAACTCTCAAAACATGCTGTAACTTCCTGTCCTAGTACAGAAAGTCTCCATCTCTGTTGTCCTTGCAGTCTTTGAGAAAATTGCTAGACTCTAGTCACTCCTGGGGGACAGCAATGGAGCAATGCTGCCTAGGCTTGTGGAAGCACTTAAAAATCCACACAGTGACTGTGATATTATGTTTTTTTAATGAAAATAAACTTTATTACATCAAGTTATAAATACAAAGATGCAACAGTTGCAGTTGTTTTCTTCCAGATGTTGTGACGTCTCACAGTAAACACGGAACTGAGATCCACAGTCTCAGGATGGACATTTGCAGCGCGCGTGGCAGGTTGGGTAGATTGCTCTTTCTTCTGTATTTATAACTTGTGCATGTTTAAGATTGACTTCAAAGCACTCGGTCATGCAAAGGCTTAAGCAGAGCAGCTCTGTGAAGCAGCGTCTACACTGTCCACAGGCAGGCCAGCTTACTAAGCAGATGTGCTGTGCTCTGCACTCAAGTCCACAGAGGCAGGTGAGCTCATGGAAAGGAAGTCACCTGGGGTGAGGCGAATGGCAAGTGTATCCAAAGGGAGACACTGGTATTTGGGGGCAAACAATAGCTTGCTGTGAAGTGGCTTCACAAACATCTTTCAAATCAATGCTTGGGAAGAAAAAAGAGCTGGATGGTTTCTAACTACTTAGAATGCACACCGTCAGTAACTGCAAAATGTCTTCCCAGTCTTCTGGATGTGGGTTCAGAGCTTAATGACCATGGCAGGAAAACCACCGCCATTTTGAACAAAGCCTCTCATCTCCAGGGGGAGGGGAGATGGGCCTTCAGACTGGCCAGGGCTAGGACCTGGCATTACGTTCCGTTTCGGCCACGCACTCCTGAACCAGGCTTCGGGCATGAATGATGCCTCGTTTTAGTCTCTCCATGGCGCTCTTGCTCCCTGCATACGTGGGTCTGGTCTCTTTCCCCAACTCTTCAATGATGGCCAGCAGCTCTGCATATTTACTTTGAGGCACCTGGCTATTTCCAGTTCCCTGGGTGTAGCCTAGTGATGGTGGCCCATAGTCACTCAGCAGCTGGCGATACTGGGAGGATGTCGCTATACTAGTATACGGTGAGTGGACACTTCCGGCGTTGAGGGCGGCGGCGGGCATGTGCGCGGTCAAGTTCGGCTTGGTACAACATCCCTGGCGGTCAAGTTCGGCTTGTACGATATCCCGGTGGGAGGCGGGCAGAGCCGGGCATAGCCGGGCCAGGCCGCAAGCTGGGCAGCGAGGCCGAGGCCGAGGCCCGGGGCCGAGCAGCCCCTCGCCCGTCCGAGCGCCCAGCGCCCGTGCCGGGAAATATGGCCGTACCTCACCCTGCAGCCGCTGCAGTAGATTGCCAGGGGCGGCTGCAAACTTTGAGCCCAGCCGGTGCTCTGTGATATTATGTTTTATGTCAGTGTGGTAGTTTGAATGTAATTCGCTGTATAATCTCATAGGGAGTGTGGCGTGGGAAGTCCTTCTGCATATGTGTTGCTTTTATTGGTTAATGAATTAAAAAAAATCTGTCTTGGACCATGATATGTAGAGAAGAGCTAGGCAGAAAAAGCTAAATTGAATGCTGGGAGAAAGAAAGCAGAATCAGGAGAAGCCATGTAGCCTCACTATAGACAGAAGCTGGATGGAACTTTACTCAGTAAACCACAGCCATGTGACGATACAAAGATGAATAAAAATGGGTTCAATTAAGATGTAAGAGCTAGCTAAAAAGAAGCTTGAGCTAATGACCAAGCAGTGATTTAATTAATACAGTTTCTATGTGGTTATTTTGGAGCTGAGTAGTCAGCCTCCTACTAAAGAAGTGTCACTATTAGAAGTTGTGGTTTTTGTTGGAGTGGGTGTACCTTGTTGGAAGTAGTGTGTTTTCCTATGCTCAGGGTCTGCCCAGCGTCTCACTGGATTTCCTGTTGCCTGCAAGACGTAGGGCTCTCAGGTACTCCTCCATCATTACAAGTGCATACCCCCCATTAAACATTTTCCTTTATAAGGGTTGCCATGGTAACAATGTCTCTTCACAGGAATAGAAGCCCTAACTAAGACAGTCAGAAACCTCTGCCTTTTTCTTTATTATTTACTGGGAGCCTTGCTTCTGCAACAAATGGTCATATTCATTTCTGAAACTCAGCAACTAGGTTCTAGCCAATGAGAATGGGGTAGGGTATATTGAAACTTTATAAAAAATTCCATTTTTCATTCTTTGTCCTAATGCTTGAGGTATAATCATAAGGCTGCAGTATTGCAGCTGTAGTGTGAACCTAAGTCAGTTCCGTGGTAAGACGCACAGGCAGCGTTGTCTTGTCGCTTGTAGAGACAAGTGGGTAGCAGTCTCATTTCGATAGAGGGGTCGGTCATACACATGAAACAGCTTGAAGCTGTGTCTTTGGTTTGGGTTGGCACCATTGTCCTGTCCATTGTCCTGTGTGTCTGTGTATTGCTGTGTTTTTGTCCTGACTTAAAATGACACTGACGACATAGGACAGACTTAAATCATGACTTCTTTGACTTTGATATTGTGATCACTTACAGGACTTTAGAGATAGGGCCATAAACATAGGGGTATATTTTCGTCACTGCCTTAAACATTTCATGAAAAGGAGTGAGCCTTGGTCCTAAGCATGAGGCTGCGGGGCAGCATGCTTGTATGGCTGGGTGGCTGGGCTATGCAGCCTTGTTGTTGCAATGTAGCAAGGACGTTAGCCACAGCTGTATGAGGCAGATGTGCCCCAATAGGATTTCAAACACAAAACAAGAGAATCTGGGGTCAATTGCTATGGCCTGGAGGGTTCACACAGTCTTTTCCCCATCCCCATGCTGTATACCACTCATGCTGGTAGATGAGTTCCCTCTGCCTGCCCTGGGGGCTGCATGCTGCATGCTCCAGCTTCTGGTCAAACTTGACCAAGGTTTGGCTCCACGGGTCAAGGACTCTTTCAGATCCAATGGGTTATATATATCTGTCATCATTTATAGTGGTTAGTTGCAAATTACTATTGGTTAATGTACATAAAAACCTCCTGTTGGTCTCAAATGTTTCACACTGGCACACAATTTATGTGATGTAAATTTAAAGGTTTTTTTGTTATAGTATATGCATGTTTCTGTTCCTGTTTTAAAATATTGTAGCCATATACTACACAAAGTTGTAAAAGGGGATGTAAACTATCTTTGCTGTGGTTTCTCATAAGTGCAAATACTGAATATGCTTGTTTTGTTAAAAAGCTTGTCTATGTAAGTTATCTTGCAAGCATGGAGCTGAGACAAAAAATGATCTATGTTTGCTGTTACAAGCCTGACTTCAGAAATTTATCATTGAGTTCTTATTACTAAATTTGGGTTAGCAGAAATTCAGATAACTTTTTGGTATAGATAATGTTAAAACTGCTATATGCTGTTTTTTTTTTAATTAAAAAGCTGGCTCTAGAATTGTATTATGGATCTTCCTTTGTTAGGCCCATGTTTTATTTACTTAAAATCTATGCATGGGTAATTAAAAAAACAAAAGGCATAATTCCTGGTATAGGAGATCCTTCTATATTTGTATTGCTTTCATTGGTTGAATAAAGAGACGGCCTTAGCCTTTTGATGGGGGTAATTCCATAGGCAGAGTAGACAGAACTGGATGCTGGGAAGAAGGGCAGACAGAGAACTGCCATGGAGCCAGCTGCCAGGTCAGAAATGCTGAATCTTTCCCGGTAAGCCACGACCTTGTAGTGAAATACAGATTATTAGAAATGGGTTAAATTAAGATGTGAGAGTTAGGCAAGAAGAGGATAGATATAATGGGCCAGGGAGTAATTTAATTAATACAATTTCTGTGTGGTTATTTCAGGGGTTAAGCTAGCTGGGCAGGATGCAGTTAGTGCCTCCTACAACAATTGGTGCCTCAATGTGGTCGACTAACTCCACATAAAACCAGAGAGGACTTGAAAAGGAATTCTAGACACAAATATGGAGTTTAACACAGCCTTTTTCTGTTTGCTGGTGGGCTGCCACAGGGAAATTTTCATGACTCAGCAGCCACAGGAGGAAAAAAAGCCATGCCATTTTAAAATGAGGCTGCCTGGGCTGTGCCGCCAGAGCAAACTCCAGCTATAAAATATTTCGATGATGTTTGTGGCCCTGGGTGTTTGTGTCCACTAGGGTTGGGAGGAAAGGGGCTGAGACCATGCCTGTGACTCAGTGCTCCCTGCCTGGGCAGACAGTGGAATCAGGTCTATTAGGCATTCACAACAGGAGAGCATGGTGGATTTCTGCCATCATACAGAGAGATGTTTCCAGGCTGCATAGTGTTCTGCATGGCCGATTTGGCTGTAACTCAAATAAAAACAGTTTATGTGCTGCATGCTCATTCTCAGAGTTGAAGTGCTGAGTGTGGCTCCTACCTGGCAGCCCCAGGGCTAGCAGAAATGGTATGTCCATCATTTTGAAATTGAAAAGAGGCAGAGCCAACATCCAGAGTAGCTGCAACCAAGCTGCTTAGCATTTTAAAAGCTCTGCAAGACAGTAGAGAACTAAGGACAATGCAAAAGGACAGATTCAGACATAAAAGACCTCTACATGTGTCACACTGTTGAATAAAGGTACGTAGTGGCTTAAAAGAGAAAAGAAATAAAGAGTGTATAGAGTCACAAAATAAAGTTAATGATTTAAAAAACGATAGTCTTTAAAGAAAGAGTAAAGTAATTGAGTAAAAATATGCCAACAAAAATGGAAAATTCACAGAGAGTTTGGATTCCATGTATTATTGTGTTTTCTTTGAATTTTTTTGACTATAAAGGAGCTAAATACAGAGAGACATTTCATTGTATGGGCTAAGCTAAACTAGCATGGATATTATAAAGGGATAATGACTTCAGAATTTGGATCTAAGGATATGATGCTTTGGAAAAAAGGTTCTTCTTTTGTTTTCACAGAAGATGAGACCCTGTGTGATAGAGGTGGGCCTTGTATTTATCTGTTGCTTTCATTGGTTAATTAATAAAGAAAACTGCTTGGCCCTGATAGGACAGAAAATTAGGTAGGCGGAGTAGACAGAACAGAATGCTGGAAGAAAGAAGCAGATTGAGGCAGTCACCATGATTCTCTCACTCCAGACAGACACAGGTTAAGATCTTTCCTGGTAAGCCAGCTCATGGTGCTACACAGAATATTAGAAATGGGTTAGATCAATATGTAAGAGCTAGCCAATAAGAGGCTGGAACTAATGGACCAGGCAGTGTTCAAAAGGATACAGTTTCCGTGTAATTATTTTGGATAAAGCTAGCCGGGTGGCGGAACACAGCCCCACCGCTCCCATTACCACACCTGTGGATTGCTTCAAGACAAATATGGTAGACCATGCCCTCCCGAAAGGTTGCTGTTAACACCCTCAAAAACTTACTTTGCTCAACTGCCAACTGAGATGAACCTAGCACATAGGATACACAATGGAAGACCTGATTAACAATATCCCCATTCAGCATGAAGCAGTTTAGAGAGAAAAAACTGTGCCCATATTCCCAAATATTGTTTATAAATGTTCTTTTACTTAAAAGGGGGGTATAATATAGATCTGAATAATTTGCATTGTTATGAATCTTGGTTTACTGATACTAATTTAAGGATAATTTTGTTATATACATATTTCTGATCTTGATTGAGGTATTGTTATTGTGTAGTTCATTAAAAATGTAATGTATAATTAGGAAGTATAAGTTGTTAATGGATAATCATTGATAATAGTCAAGCTTGTAGTCATGTTAGTTAGATTTTCTAGATGTGCATAGATATATTTCAGTTAGGCATTCTTCATATCTTTCAAAGACTACAGAATATGGCATTTAATGTTTTAATAACTTAGGGCTTTTCATGACAATGAGACACGTGTGCTCTTGGCAGCACCAATCAACTTCTAGAGGAAGATGGGCATCAAAGAGGCTCCTTATGGAGTTGGTTAGCCATTTGTGCAAGAAACTGCTCTTGCCTGGACTGTTGCATAAACTAAACATGAAAAACCTACAGAGAGAAGACTGCTGAACTTGCCTAAAGGTGAGATTGTCTTTTGGGGTTCCTGCTTCATGGAAGAATCTGTGAGACATACTGCAGGACACAAAAGAAAATGACTGAACTGTCTTTAAAATGTCCTGCTTCATGGAAAAGTCTGCTTGATACTATGAGCCTGTAGGCTGAAGATGGATGCCCCAAGGGTACAGAAGAACTTTGGGTGACTGTCCAGGCAGTGAGATGTCTCTGTCATTTCTAGAGTTTTGGAAGTTGCTTACTTCTTGCTTACTTAGGTAATATTATATCCTTCTGGAGTCTTTGATAGAGTTGAAGAATAGATATTTTTAGTTTTCATTAGTTATGATAAAATATAATATATATATATATATATATATATTGTAACTATAATTCTTGCTTGATAACTGTTCTGTTATATGTAATTTTATTATGTTAAAGTTGAAGCTGTATCTTTTGTTTTAACAGAAAAAGAGGAAATGGTATAGGAGGTCCTTCTATATTTGTATTGCTTTCATTGGTTGAATAAAGAGACTGCCTTAGCCTTTTGATGGGGCAATTCGATAGGCAGAGTAGACAGAACTGGATGCTGGGAAGAAGGGCAGACAGAGAACGGCCATGGAGCCAGCAGCCAGGTCAGAAATGTTGAATCTTTCCCGGTAAGCCACTACCTCATGGTGAAATACAGATTATTAGAAATGGGTTAAATCAAGATGTGGGAGTTAGGCAAGAAGAGGCTAGAGATAATGGACCACTGAGTAATTTAATTAATACAATTTCTGTGTGGTTATTTCAGGGGTTAAGCTAGCCGGGCAGGACGCAAGCCATGCCTCCTACTACACATTCCATTTTAAATTTTGGATTGTCATTTTGCTAGAGTTAAAAAATAACAAATGCCACATGATTTCACCACCATCTTTATTAAAGGTGACCACGTGGAGTGGGCCTAACAAATCTCCAAGATAGTTTAGATTGGGATAAATTTTTGCATGATGACTCATGTCCCTTTCTAAAAAGTACTTTATTGTTGATATTCTTGATATTGCAAAAAGACACTTAAAAATTAATTTTTAAGGCTGTGAAACATCTGTGTTATACAATGTTTTATATTTTTAAAAGGCTAAAAATTAGGGTCAAAACCTTAGCATCAAAGGCTAACCAAAGATAAAATTGTTCTTATCTTGGGATGCAGAAAACAATGACCTAAGCAGTTTGATAGAGGGCTTAGAAAGTGTCCAAGCCTATCAATCTCAATTTGTTGGAGGTTGTTGTACAGGGACAGTCTGGGACCACCTGCATGTCCAATGTTTATACTGAGATTCACAACATAGGGAAAACTGCAGTTGTAGCCTCCTTGTCTTTGGTAACTTTGTTGGGTTTAAGCTATTTGGATAAACTGAGTCATACATTTTTGTATTGATACTAAGAGATTTAGACCTCCTCTTCTGGGGAAAGAATGTTTCTATGTCAGTCACTCAGGGGTGAATAGAAACTCAGTGGCCTTATTAATGATAGAAACCAAAACACTCACAGGAAAGCTGATGCAAACTTGTTCAATTGGTCTCCTTGGTCAACAACCTTGCTTCCAACTATAACAGGCCCCTAACAATCCTACTTCTTCCTATCAACAGATTTGATGTCCTAGACAGACAGGACCCATGATCAAGTCCTGTCATTGGTACTTGTGAAGAGGAAAAAATAAGAAGCCAAGGACAGCTTTCCCAGGTCAACTTATACACACCTGCCAAGATGGGTTCTATAGATTATCTCAGTTTACCCTAGGGCAATGCTAGCTCTTAGACTCCCTCCTGTTCCCATTTCACCCTGGGGCCTGTTCCTTGCCTTTGTAAAAGACAGCATTAACAGCTAGACATAAACTTGTTCTGTGTTTACCCTCAGAATAACTAATTCAGTTTCTTTTTTAGCTTTAATTCAAAATAATTACAGAGTATGGAGTTCTAGTTTTGTAAAAGCTGCTAACTTATAGATTATTAGGAAATGAAATTTAGCCAGTCATTTTAAAAGTACTGTTTTAAGTTTGACTTTAAAAACATAGACAGGGAACTAAATATGGCTTATTCCTTAAAACAAGTAATAAAAAAACAAAGTTTGTCTAATCAGACATACCTAGGCAATCTCATAGTTCAGAGATTTGAAGAATATGGCATTTAAAATAATAACTTAAAAAGCCTATTATATTAGACAGAGACTCCATGACCCTAGCAGTAACTCAGGGTCTCCAAAGAAGATTATGAGACACCATGAGGTCTCCACCTGGATTACAATGATGCTGACCAGTGGGCAAATGTCCCCCAGTGCAACACTGGCTGCCAGGACGTAGTCCAGACTGTGGAGAGACAGCAGAACTTTGGAGAATTGATTGTACCACTTTTGCCTAGACTAACGGTATATGGACTCTGGTCCCTGTCATTTTTTTTTTTATTATTGAGAAAAGGAAAAAAATCCGCCCCCCAGCCTCCCATTTCCCTCCCCCTCCTCCCACCCTTCTTCTCCTCCCCCCACTCCTCTCCCCCTCCCTTTCCAGTCCAAAGAGCAGTCAGGGTGCCCTGCCCTGTGGAAAGTCCAAGGTCCTCCCCCTCTGTCCATGTCTAGGAAGGTGAACATCCAAACTGGCTAGGCTCCCACAAAGCCAGAACATTAAGTAGGATCAAAACCCTGTGCCATTTTATCCCATGCTTTTTCAGTCACAGTCCAGATGACCTTGGTGAGCTCCCAATAGATCAGCCCCACTGTCTCAGTGGGTGGGTGCACCCCTCGTGGTCCTGACTTCCACCTTGGGAGCTCAGTCCAGTGCTCCAGTGTGGGCCTCTGTCTCTATCTCCATCCATCACCAGATGAAGGTTCTATGGTGGTATGCAAGATATTTGTCAGTATTGCTATAGGATAGGGTCGTTTCAGGTTCCCTATCCTCATCTGCCCAAGGAACTAACTGGGGACATTGCCTTGGGCTCCTGGGAGCCACTCTAGGTTCAAGTCTCTTGCCAGCCCTAATAGATTTAAAAATTGTTTGATCTGTACTCAGATATACTCTATTTAGCCTTCTGAGATCTCTGATAGTATTGATGGCTAGGATATTTATAATGTCAGCTTAACAACAAAAGACATCCAGATCCTCACACAAAGCTACAGCCAGCTTGTTAGCTCATTAAAAACTAATAAGCTAATAGAGCAATGACTACTTGCTGTGTATGTCACAAGCTCAAGATTTTAGATCTATTCTGGTTGTCATTTATATATAAAAGTGAAGGTGTTTCTTCTTGGGCAAAAGACATCACTGTCCAAATAATACATGGTTCTCTGGACAGCAGAAAAATATACATGCTTCTAACCAAAATCTGTAGTTTTTGCTAGGACTCAAAGTTATGAGTCTATACCTTCTGTTTGCAGATACCTGTTATCTGTTCTTTTTTCTACAATATGGCTTTTTCTTTAAGTAAATAAAGTTTAAACTGTTCCTAGTTTGAACTTATCTCAATAAGCTTCCACTTGGCTGGCAGACACATCTACCTATCAGTTGCTGACTACAACCTGCTCTGAATGGTGGCGAGCCCTGGACTTCCTGAAAGCTGATGTGGACCAGTCCAGCTGATGTGAACACTTTCTATTTCTTCAATAAAGTCTGATGAGTGCCCCATTGCCTAAATGCTCCTCCCTGTGGCTAGCCTTTCAACCTGCTTGGGCCTGGATAACAATGCCCCAATGTCAGCTTGAAGCAGTTACAGAAAGGAACACGTTGTCCCATACCCCCTTCCCAAAACAGGTTAAAAGGCTGAAACAAAGGAAAACTCCCTGGCATGGGGGACAAGATAACTACATATAGTGCCCGTTAATATACTAGGTCCAGAGTTGTCAATTAATAGATTTATTAATTTAAGTAGTTTCCTGCCTCCTTAAAACCAAAGGCAAGCAGGACCCAAGATTGGGTCCTGTCATCAGTGCTTGTGAAGGGGGGAATGTGGGGGCCAGCCATGATAAGCTAAGTATGGGCAGGTCACCCAAAGGAAGTTCTTTACTTCCAACCATTATCACCTGCCAGAGTAGAACTCAACCACTGATAAATTTAATAAGAGGCCTGAGTCTCAATAGTTTACCCTGAGGCAATACCTGGTTGCAGAAAGAACCACAAACCAAGATTACCTAGCACTACCCAAAAACAGATCATCCAAAGGAAATGGCTAACATTCAAATTGTTGTAGATAGGACCATCTGCCAGCACACACCCACCAGGACACCCCTAGACAAATTTCAGCAAATCAGGGATCCTAAACCTCAAAAACCCCTCACCCCCACTTTATTACTATAAAAACCCAAATGTAATTGAACTCTGGACTCTGTATATTCCAATATGTTGGACATGCAGAGACTGAATTAGCAAACTTGACTAAAATAAAGGCTCTTTGCTTTTACATATGGGACTTGGGCTTCTTGTTGGCGTTTGCAGGGACTTTGCTGATTTAGCATCACATTTGGGGACTCGCTGAAAAGCGTAAAATGGGTGAGGGAGGAAAATATAGATTCAGTCATCAAAAGTGTACAGTGCTTTAAATTTGATCAGTAAATGCAGTTCTTTATGTGTGGGGCAATACTATGCAGGCCACATATTTTTGCATTGCATGGTGGCCAGGCTCTCAAGCCACAGTTTGCACCTGAAGTGGTCACATAGCACTTACAATCTGGCTGTCCTGGGTCAGGATATGCTAATGTTGTTCTGCTGCCTTCTTTGTAATTACAGAGCTTCTGGGAAGAATGTTAATTCAAGCTAGTGATAGAGGAACCATAGCTTCAGACTTGACTTTAGCCCCCTGACTGCTGTGAACCCCTCAGTTTACCTTTGGATATAAAAGCTGTTTTGAGAATAAAAGCGGCTGATCTTTAGGATTTAAATGTATCCCGAGACTCCCTTCCGATATTGCTGTGTAAACTGTCTCAATTTTTCATTTGCCTCCACATCAGTCCAGAAAGATAATTTATGTTGGGTTTGGACCCCAACACTTATGCAAGATCAATACATGAGATAAAGTTATAGATTGCTTTGCTTTTGCTTCTTTTATGTTTTTAAAAAAGAAAATAAGATAATTTTTTGCAAAATGGTAGAAATTAAGAAGAAATAGTGGAATATTCGAACTACTAAATAGCTCCATGTAAAACTGTTGCAAATATGAACACAATAAGGTTGGGTTTTACTGCACTTAGGGAGCAAAAGCACAGAGATGTGGCTCACAAAATAGATTTTGTACTTAGATCTGAGTTTAGAACATGGCTTCATAGTTTCCCTGGTGTGACTATGATCAAGTTATATAGCTTCTTTAAGAGCCTTAGAGTTTCCATGTGGGAATTGGTTTATACATCTTTTTATCACTGCTGTTTGTAGGTCACAGGGGTCAGAGGAATAGGGAGAATCCAGTCATTTGACATAAGAGCACAGGGTTCCAGTTGTCCATTAATGGTTGCTTTTAGAAAGGGTTTCCTACAGCCCAGCCTAACCTCAAACTGACTATGTAGCCAAGGATGGCCTTGGATGCCTGATATTTCCACCCCAGTCTCCTGGGTGCCAGGATTATAGACAGAAGGATTACAGACAAAATCCAGCACTATGGTATTTACTGTTTTTTTTTAAATAGTTATCTCTGTGTTATGGGCTATAGTAATCTAACTGAGGAAAATCTATTTTATATATGATGATGAGAGTTAATGATAGGTGGCTGGTTAGTTGGCATAATAGGTAAAGGAGCTTATTGCCAAGCCTAATGGCCTATGTTTCATTCCTAGAACCCAAATGATGGAAAAGGAGAATAAGTCCTTACTCTGAGTTATCATTTGACCACAGGTTTGCACACATTTCACAAAATTTAAATATTGAAAACATTGCACAGTTGTGAATCTCTATGTTTCATTGTCATCTACTGTAAGAAGCTTCTCTTATGAGGGCTGAGTGATGCAGTGATCTATTGGTATAGCAATAAGTCATTAGGAGTTATTCTATCACTAGATTGCTTTAGCAGAATAGTAGTCTAGGCTTTCCCCTAGGGATCATGACCTATCTAAAGTTCCTGACTTTAACAGTGACAGGTCCTCTTCTCTCAAGGCTCAGGTTTCTGTGCTGAAGAGAGGGAAGGGTGGCCAGATTCACAAATTCTAGACAACTCAAAGGAAGCAACATTTCCCCAACAGAACAGGCATGAAGCACATAAAAAATCTCAGAGGCTATGACAGCATGCACATAAGCGCATGACCTGCACACATTCATGCCAGACAAACTCCTACCATGGAGAAAGGAAGTTGATGCAAACCCAGTGCTAACCAAGAAGCTACTTACAATAGATGCCTACGGGGAGAGGGAAAATTAGTTTTCTCTAATGAGTGATATTGGGTATATCAACCACACTCCAGGGTAAGCCCCATGCTCAGGAGTAGTAGGCCAATACAAATCTAACTTGATGTTTGTACATGGGTATGTTATTTTTTGTTTGTTTGTTTCTTTGTTTGCTTTGGTTTGAGTTTTCTTTCTGTTTAAAACAGAGAAAGAACATGAAGTTGGGTTGGAGGAGTATCTGGGAGAACTTATGGAGGGGTGTTGTAAGGAACAGCGACAGGCCTCGTCCACCGCCCAGCTAGCTTAACCCCCGAAATAACCACATGGAGATCTGTATTAATTAAATTGCTGCCTGGCCCATTAGCTCTAGTCTCTTATTGGCTAACTCTCACATCTTGATTCAACCCATTTCTAATAATCTGTATCTCACCACAAGGCTGTGGCTTTCTGGGAAAGATTCAGCATGTCTGATTTGGCAGCTTCATGGGGAGCAATCTCTGACTCTGCCTTCTTCCTCCCAGCATTCAGTTCTGTCTTCCCCACCTACCTGAGTTCCGCCCTATCAACTAAACCAAGGTAGTTTTCTTTATTCAACCATTGACATCAACACAAATACAGAAAGACCTCCTACACCAAAGGAGAAATGGGAAAAAAAGCAGTTAAGGAACATAATCAGATTTCCCTTCCCTCTATTTTCAGGTGAGGATATTTTTTTCTACTTCTTTTCCAAACATTTTGCCAGTCTTAGTAGAAATTTTAGTATAAGTCATTCTCAGAAGGAAACCCAACCAAAAGAACTCATGTATTCAGGATTCTAGGAGGTATACCTTGCCAGAAATGACATGTCCTTTGTTCTTTTCATCTTTTGAAATATTTTCTGTGCTTTGTGACCTTCAAACATAAGCACAGTGTACAAACTCCCTGTCATCTCTAATGTTCCAACTTCTCCCCATCATTCTTCTCCTCCAAAACTTACAATCTCTTCACAAATCTTTATTGTTGCACAACCTAGTGATTTCATGTAGCATTGGCTATATGTACATGTTTCCAGGACTTTCTGGATGCTCCCACGGCAATGATGTTGTCACCATTACTTGCTTTGATAACAGTGAGAATATGAGCATTGGGAAGTGGGAGGAAACTGCAGAATAAAACAAAACAAAAAAATCTCACGGGAATAACATTTGAAAATGATTTCAAGGATGCCTTTCATCAGTTAACTTTCTATGTTAACATGAAAGGACATTATGATGTTATCTAGAATTTGGGAACAAAAGTTATTAAAGAATTTGCACCTTCTACTGTGCTTTCTGCAAGGATTACAGGATTTCAGCCACAGTGACTGTAGGGAGTTTGGAACAGTGCAAGCACAGAGCCAAAGTATCTTGCTTTATCCCACCTATCTAATGCCTCCACTGAAGCATTTGAAAGGTGACTTTGCTTATGACTCCTTTGCTCTGGTCCTATAACACCTCATCAGAGTGTTAGTATGTTAGAATATGGAGTTTGGTGAAATGTGAATCTCTGTTTTCAGGGTATGGTCACTAATATTGGTTCAAACAAAACAAAGACAAAAAATACACAACAAAACAAACAAAAACAAGAAAAAACATTAAAACAAAAAACACTTCTTGCCTCTTTTCTCCTTTGAGGTGAGAGCTGTGATTTTTTTTTTTTTTTTTTTTTTTTTTTTTTTTTTTTTTTTTTTTGCAGCTTCTAGGGTCTTGATATCTATTCTTTTCCCCAAGCCTTACCTATGAAGAGCCTTTCAGGATCCTGAGCCATTTGGCTTGCAGAAGTGAGTGTTCCTACTGAGATTTTCAATAGTCACCTTTGACACTTGCCTCTAAAGGAAGGAAATAACAAAAAAAATTCTAAATGCCAAGAGGTTCTCTAGAACATACTTGGTGCAACTATTTGAAATGAGTCAGAGGCCCTGCTATGCAAATATTTCATAGCTCTAAAATAAGCTCTATGTAAATATTTCAAAGTTGTCATTCTGCAATATTTAAAGTGGGAAATGCATAAGTGTACTTACCAATAAGTCCATACATATCAATCTTCTCCCACTTGTAATGGAGAGTTGTCTGTCAGCCACTCCCAGTTACAGATATGGAAAGTATTGTGTGAATTTTCACTGGGATTGGGGTCAGGAAATGGTAGGTCCTAAAATATTCTGTTGGTATTCTATTACTCCCCTATTGTTCCATTGCCAATTAAAGCAAGAGTCAGAAGCAGCTGTAAGAGAAAGGAAAATATAATCCAAGGTGAACATGAAAGATGCTGTGAAATATTTTCCACAGCTGAAATGTGTTATGCTTAGTGGTGCGGAGATGTCATCCCAGAACTCAGGAGACGGAGAGGAGAAAGATTACAAGTTTGAGACTAGCCTGGGCTACACAGCAAGGTGGTATATGTCAAAAAAAAATATATTGAATTATATATTTAGTGACAAAAAGGAGAAACCAAATTTATTGGTACATGGCAGGATGAAACAAGGAACAGTAAAGATAAGTAGGACAAGGGCTGCTGGAGGGTGGATTTGGGGAAAGGATCTCAACAGTACACAACCCAAGCAACGGGTTTTAACCACGTTCTTCACCATACTCTCACTGCTGTTGGCTTCTCATCTTTTTTAAGTCACAATTCTCATAAACCCACAAGGAAACATGAAGTAACTTTCAGTTTTATTGGGCTATTTTTATGATTATTTTTCAGTTCTTTTAGAAAATATTTGCTATAGTCCTCTTCATATCCTTCCCTTTACCTACAGCAAACAAGGGCAAGACTCCACTCAGTTGCAGGTTGAGTCTTTTCTCATCCCTTAAATGCTACCTACTGGTAAAGCTGTGACTGTAGAGGTGACCTTTGCCAATGGACTCCAAGGGGCAAGGTGAGAAAATTGCAAGCCACAGAATATGCATCATCCTTGATTCAGGGAGAACATATACAGATCTTAAAACACTGTCCAGTGATTCTGAAAATGTAACTAGAACATTCATTTCACTATTTCTGATACTAAATACAAGCAAAACATGAATGCCCTTCATAAAGCAAATATAAGCAAATATTGAAAAGTCTAAGGAAGGCAGACTAGCTAGGGGCCTACCATAACTCTTTGCCAGTGAGACAGAATATCCAAGAAAAACACACTTAAAGGTTTGTTTTGGCTTACAATGTCAAAGATTTCAGGCCAGTGTCAGCGGGGACTATCACAATGGTTTCAAGTAAACACCCCATAGCAGGAATTTATACGACGCACAAAATAAGTGCTGGGATGTGGTTCTCATGATTGAGTAGCAATCTCTGTTAGATGTTAAACTAGCCTCTTAGTTTTATTGTTTTATTTTTTAATTAATAACTGACACCTACTAAAAACAAGCTATAGAAATTTAATGTGCTATTATTTAATATATCACCTAGCTACATCTGAAATGATTAATAATGTTCCAAGTATAAAAATTGTGTTGTGGTTGTGAATACTTTTATGGTTAAAGCTACTTTGAAAAGAATAAAATGCCTGAAAACAAGCACCTGTGGGAGAAAGTTAACAGATGTTTCTTCCTCTGGCTGGCCCTGGGAAGATCTGTCTACTAAATGTGAAACATGCTGACAAACCTCTGACTTTGTGCAGCGCCTCCTGATTTCAAATTCTATCTACCTGGTAGATTTCCAACATTTTCTTCAAATTTTAAACATGCAATGTTGAAGAATAATTCCTTATTCAATGAACGTCTCCTTTTCATATGTAAAAGAAATGTGTACCATTCAGAATGGGAGAAGAGTTAGAAGGATCTTAAGCAGTAGTTGGGGTTGACATGAGGGACATGAGTCAGTTAAAGGGCAGCCCAATTACGTGCATCGCTGTTCTTGCAAAGCCTGAACCCAAAGTATCACCTGCTGAGGCAGAACAATTGGACTACACAGCCTGAGAGATCTGTCAGGAGAATTCCTCGGGAGCACATGTCACAGTGATGTGTTACTCAGTGACACTGCGACAGCGGGTCTGAGAAAACCATCTGGAAGGTGAAGGAGATGTGAAAGGACTTTCTCTGTGATTAATGACACTTCAGAAATAAGCTGATGTTTGGAACTCAGTTATTTTTAGCCTGATTCCACTAACCTTGAAAGATAAAAAGGGTACCATCTTAGTGTGAATTACTCAGTATGATGATATAAGGTTTCAGCTATTGCTGCTAACTGATTCTCTCCTTGACCCCACATTCTGCATATGTCCAGTTTCTCAGTGTCAATCAATTGTGTAACTTGGCCTATAAAGTGTGTCTTTGTTTCCCTCTCCTCCTGTATCTCTTTCTCCATTTCCTTCTCTTTCTCTTCTTCTCCACGGTCCTCATAATTTTTCTTCTCCTTCTACTGTCGCCTCTTCTAATTCCTCCTCCTTTTCTTCATTTTTTATGTCCCCATCTTCTTCTTTCCCTCATGTTTCTCATTTGCCCCATGCTCCTTCTCTTCCACATGCTCCCCTCCTTCTCCTCCTTATGCTCATCTTCTTCCTCTGTTATTTTTCTATTTGTTCTTTCTTCTTAACTGCTTTGTGGATATACTCTTCTGGGCAAACAGTGATGTTAGGTTGATGTGTGAGGTGAACAGAACAATCTCTGATTCCTCGCATTGGCTCTAAATCCCCACTGTCACAACATCTTCAAGGATTACATAAACTTAACTCCAATAAGGAAAAGAAGCTAGGCTTGGGCTAGCCAGAAGACTGAGTAGTGGTTGTCCTAGCTTTCAAAATAACTTAGGAATATTTTCCATTTCTGTGGGTTACTAGAGGAGAAATAATTGTCTTTTGTTTGTCATGGATTCTTTGGTTGTACTTCTACTGGAATTTATTCATAACTGTTCAATAATTTTAATGTTTAATGTCTTTCATTTTGAAGTAATTGTATGTAGATAAGAAGTTGTAACAAATGTACAGATCCTATGTACTATTCTTTGTTTATAAACCAAATATCATATACAAAATGTGTGTTTCTTACCTTCAGAACCTCCTCCCTGTAAAGCCTCCTCTATGCTATGCCCATTGCTATTCACTACTTAACCCATGCAGCCACTAATCTGCTTTTAGTATAAATTTCAAAATCTCAGGAATCTTATGCAAATGCAATCATGTAGCAAGCAGAATTTGAGGATTTGTATTCCTTCTATTGGGGAAAGTATGTCCCTGTGGGTGGACTCTGGGGTTCCTGAAGCCCAAACCAGGACCAGCTACCATGTCTGTCTGAAAGTCACTGTGCCCTTCAATGAATTAAGCATCAGAAACTGTAAATAAACCCCAGTTAAGTCCTTCTTTTCTATACCATATTCATGGTGTCTTTTCACAGCAATAGAAGAAAGACTAAGACAATCCTGGCTCTTGAGGGCCTTTAGTGGTGCTTCTCAGGCATGCTGCATATTCATTTTGGTCTAACAACATCATGGAGGTGTTCTGAGAGCCTCCTCTCAGTCCATTTAGACGTGAAGTCCAGATTTGCCTCTCAAACATAGGAGTGTTGAGAGGTAGACTGTCATTTCCTCAGTGCCATTTGCTTGCATGGAGAAAATATTTTTCAATTGTTTTATCATGCAATTAGGCTGCCCCTTCTGGAATAAGTGACCCATGTCTGCGTCTTCATGTTTGTGGATCAGATGTTAATTAAGAGAACACCCGGTCATCTCACTCATCTGCACTGAGTGTCTTGCTGTGCATAAATTGTGGGTCCTCAAATCATCAGTGTTCAGTGTTTATAGGTGGTTTATTGTGAGGCCTTTGACTCCATTAGGTTAACCCACTGGTGACTCAGCGCAATGGACCAAAGGAGGATCTTAGAAAATGTTCAAACTAGAGACTAATTGGCTCTTGACCTTAAAGATACTGGCTATTCTTGCCCCCCTCTACTTTCTCATTCAAGAGAAAAAATTTAAGTGTTAAATCTAAGTTGTTAAGTAATACTATTAGAAATGACATTATAAAAGTAAAATATATAAATTAAACACTAGCTTAATAGGTCTTTTGGATAATAAAATATATTTTACCATAGGAAAATTTGAAACAATAAATAAATTGAAAACATTATGTTTAGTATAGATACATTTATAAATGGATGAAATCCAGCTGTAGTATCCACTCTTAGATAGGATGAATGCAGTCCAGAATCAATGATAAAAATCAGATAAGATTCAAATCCCTTCTGTGAAAAGGGCAGAGAGCTACTAGGGCACTAAACGGTGAAGTGCTAGGACTTCAAAGGTACACAAAGGAGTCCTCTGACCTCTGGGATTTTTCTCCAACTGTATTTATTGCTTGTCCTGACTTTAGGATAAGACAGGAGGACAAGAATCAGAACCTACCTGGGCAAGAAGAGGCTGAAAGAAAGAGAAGTTCAGACCTGCTTTCTATGTTAGAGAATACATTGGATTTATGCATAGCTAGATATGAAATTCATCAAGTTTCTGTAGCTTTTAAGGTAAAATTCTGCAAAGATAATGCTAAGATTGAAGCATTTCAAAAGTCAAACAGTGTTTGACTGTCCACAGACCAGCAAAACTCTATGTTCATGAAAAAATAATTGTAAAATGCAATTTATTTCATGTTGAATTAAAAAGATAAAGAAAAATATAAAAGTGATAAAGCTTTTTTCTTTGTATGCGTGATGACTGAGAGCGTACATGTGTGTATACATACAATTGAATACTAATCTAAGTAAAAATAAGTAAAGAAAAAAGGAAGAAGAGGTCAGAGTAACTTGTTTCTGTTGATTTTGAAGAGAAAAGGATCTCATAAACCTGCAAATAAGACAGACATTAAGTGCTGAGACAGATAAGAAAGGAGGTCAATTCACCCCAGAGCACTAGAAAGAAACCCAGCCCTGCTGACAGCTTGTTACAGGTCAGTGAGTCCCATGCCACACTTCTGACCTTCAGAACTGGGAAATAATAAATCTGTGTTGTTTTAAGATATCAAAATCTTGGCCATGTGTTACAACAGCCACAGAGAATGAGCACTATGTCACAGACAGCATCAATAACAGAGGCATGCAAATCCAGCCCAAATGCCAGGGGTAGATACGTTGTTAACATAAGACAGGAGTTTGTACCTTCAGATCTCATTGCAGATAGACGTTCTTAGAGCATGGAAGGCACTGAGAGAGGAAGAAGTACAGTGAAGAGGACTATACAATAGTAAAGTCAATATTTAAAATATCTTTAGATATAAAAGCAGATAGCTATGGTAGCTTAAGCCTGAGATCCCATCATTAGCTTAGGCACATGATCACCGTGAGCTCCACGCCAGCCTGTACTGAAATGTGACTCAAAAAGCTATGTGTGTGTGAGGGGGTGGCGATTATTTTTAGACCCATGTCTGTAATACAATCCTATACACTTTCTCTCCTTCATGGACAGAGGATTAAATGCTTTTGAAAATCATATAAGGTATCCTAAAATTAATGTCTTCTTAAGTTGTCATTGTTTTATCATTTTTGTTGTAGGGAAGATAAATGTTCTACTTCATAATATCTGCATCTATGTCTGCCTTTCATCTATCATCCATCTGTCTTCTTCTCTACCTACTGTCTATTGTTCATTCAAAAGACACCCTTACCTACAAGGAAGTAGGAAATAATTTATTCTTGAATTTAAGTGACCAAGGCCTGGGAACACAGGGTCCAAGTTTCCTGAAACAACAAGCTTCCATGAGAAATAGGTTATATGAAGTTTCATATTCACAGAACCAAAAAGGAATCAACAAGGCAGTTTCCAGTTTCAAATATATTGTGTTGCTAGGAACATTAGGCAGGCAGAATACAGAAGATTAGGACAATTTCTGCAGTAGATTTCAAAGCTGTCTGCTGGTATGCTTAGATTTCTGTTGAAATAAGCCAATGGCCTGGTAAGGTTGTATATCCCTAAAGGTTTTAGCTGGTTGTCACAAAGTGTTAGGTCAGACCCAGAGGTGGACAATGCCACATTTAAAGGAGCAGAGACGGCTCAAGATGATTCAACTGTGTATCTGCAGCACTCGAATTCTTTACAATCATGTTTCAATAAAACTGGAAATGATAGTGCATGACTTTAATCCTGCATGTGGGAGGCAGAGGCAGGCAGAGCTCTGTGGATTAGAGGCCAACCTGGACTATATAGTGATGTCTTAAAACACACATGCATGTACACACAAACAAACAACAAACAAACAAACAAGCAAAGAGTTGTCATCTGTCAACTGAGCTTGTAGAATCCTTAATATGTCTGAGTTTGTCTTTTTTTCAATAACTTTGGTTCAGTACCAAGGTAATATAATAGAAGTACAAATATAGATATGAATTTGATTTAGAATATCCTTACATAGAAAATGTTCTTATTTAATTTTATATTACATATACTGAAAATTGTGGGAAGGTAACAATGAATTCTATGGATGTGAAGCAAGGGAAGCTCAATACCTCCTGTAACAAAGGGAAGAAAGAGATGCCTTCCTTAAAACACAGGGGCAGAGATAGCTCTCAGGATTCACAGCTTCAAAACAGAGGCACAGGGCAACTAAGGACATGTGGGTCAGGGTAGGTCTTGGTAAACCTGCAGAGTCTTTACCACTTGACAACGACCAGATCATTTTCTATCTCTAGCTTCCATTTCTGTGTCTCTAAAACAGAGGAGTTGTTCACAGTAAAGATAAAGATCAATCAAATTCTATAATGTATGATTCAGTCATAAATTAAAATAACAATAAGGCATGAGGTATGTGCTTATATTGACTTTTGCTTATTTAAGCAACTGAATAATTTACAGATGTAATTATCAAGTATAGAAAAAAGTTCAATGAAACAAACCATGGGTGTCTTTTTACTATAATAACAAAGCAGCTCAGCATTTGCCTTCATGGCTGGGTGGGTCTGAATACCTTAATAGGCCAGGACACTCATGCACTCTGGCCCAGCAAAGCTGCTCTGTTAAAAGCCTCTCAAGTGTATCCCTTGGTGCTAGAGATGGAGCCAAAATTGTTCTTTCAGCTGTGACTTTGGAAAAGAAAACCTTTGTGTTGATGGCAATGGGGGAAATGAAGGATTATTCTAATTCCCACTTATTAAAATCACAATGCTGCCATTCCCAGGGAAGGAGAAAGTGGAGAGGACACTCTTTCTGTGGTGTTTTCTTGTTTGTGTATGAGAGCCTAATAATTCTATTTGGTAAATAATAATGGGCGCAATTAACCAATTTGAGTACTTGTCTCATAAACTGAGCTGCAAGTAGCTCTAGGAATTCAGTATCTGAAAACAATTTCAGAAAGAAAAGGGCAGCATTTGGTTGCCTGACATTTTTAAACTCAGTTTGAAAAGCAAACTAAGTTGATGCATTGCACTTTTTTTCTTAAAAAAAAAAAAACAACTTTTTTTTTGTTGTTGTTTGTTTTGTTTTCAACTCTTGCCATGCATTTGTGCACTGAAAATTGCTGGCTTGGTTTCACAGTTAACTAAGTTTACCACACATTGTTATGTCCATTGAAATTTCAAATGAAAGTCTCTCTGTGTTTGCTTTTTGTATCTTACTAAAAAAAATGGGGAGTTTTACAAAATTGTATGACCCTGGCTAACATTTGATGCTGATTCTTGTTTGGTTTCTATTGCTATGATAAACACCGTGACCAACTGAAACTTGATGAGGAAAAGGTTATTTTATCTTACAGCCTATGATCTGTCATGAAAGAAAATCAGGACAGGGACTTGAAGAAGGAACGAAAGTAGAGGTCATGAGGAATGCTGCTTAAGGGCTTCTCTATAGCTGGCTCAGCTTTCTCTCATATACAGCCCAAGATTACCTGTTCCAGGTGGTATGACCCACAATAATCTGTACTCTTATATATCAATCATTAATAAAATAACTGATAGGCATGCCTAATAGGCCAGATTGGTGGAAACAGTTTTTCCACTAAGATTTTCTCCTCACAATGATCCTAGTCTATGTCAAGTTGACCCAAACCAACCAGCACAGTATTCAGTGCAAAAAACAACGTTTATGTGTAGAAGGTAAGGAATTGGGATTATATTTCAGTAGAGAGTAATTTACATCTGATCAAATGTTTCCATCAGATCAGGTGTCACACTGCTTTATTTATGAATAATACAAATAGATGACAGAGTGATTTTAATGTTCTTCCTGCTAGTATCATTAAGCTTTTCTTAAATTTAAGCCATGTATAAATCAAAAAGATGCAAATATATAAAAATAATAAATATAACTAGAGTCTATAAATCTCAACCTGGATGTGAAAGAAATAAAGGGATAATTCATAAGGTAGACTGTGAATTCATAAAAGGAATCATTGCAAATGAATTATAGCTTCCAGTTTTCTGGTTTTGTGGGATTCAAGAGTGTACAAAAGAGTGGATATCTCTGTCTACATCTGTTTCTTGTGATGTTTATTGGGCTCCTTTTTTATTAATGTAAACTCGGTCTTATTTATTTATTTATTTATTTATTTATTTATTTATTTTTGGAGTATAATAAAGGTTAATTTATTTAGGGGTAGACTCACAGAAAAAGCGGTGATCAGCAATTCTCTGCATGAACAGGGAACTGGAACCGAAATCCAGCAGCCAAGAGGCCCATGGACACTTTTCATCTGTATTTATAGTACATGAGACCACGCCCAAAGTGGGCTGGTATCTTAAAGGCTACCAGCTGAAGAAGTTCTCACAGCACTTCCTCCTTTTGTCTAAATAAGAGAGTTCTAAGCCTAATACAAAGCTATATAAAATACGAACAAATATCAAGTATTGTCCAGGGAAAAGAAGAGGCAAAAACATATATGAAAATTAGGATTACAACCAGAATAAACAACATCAAGCAAAACACATATGCTAAATGTTTCAATAGATATCCTATCCAAAGAATCTAAGTTCTTATATTAAAAATGGCTTGACTAAGTCATGAGAGGAAAGTAACTATGACTATCTAGTCTTTAACCCCATCAAAGACCTAAGAAAGGAAATAATATTACTTGAATAAACAGGAAGTACAGTCAAGTAACATCCAAAAGGTACAAGAAATGACAGAGATAACTGACTATCTGGGCAATCACCCAAAGTCTCATTTGCAATGTTAGGGCAACCAACCTTGCCTAAGGCATAGAGTAACTGACAGACCATTTTCGGAGTCAGGAAAGTAATGTTAAAGCATTCTAAATATAATTATAATATATTTAATAAAACATCATGGAAAAATACATCAATACAGACTCAAATGTGTATTGTGTATTTATGTGTTTCAGAGATTAAGTGCATTCATACACATGCACAAACATATTAATATATTTTTAGCAAATTTGAGTGTAGAAGAAATTGACTTCCTCAATTGTATTTTGGAATATAAATTGGTATAAACCTTGATAGACAATCTGTGAGTATATAATTCAATTTTAATGGATTATACTTTGAGTCAATTTTGCTATCTGCACCTAAACACTATCAGTTATATGGCAATAAGCAGATTCACTATAATATTTATGTGATAACAGAATATTAAAATACCATCATTGTCAAAGAATTGTTACTATACCAAACCAATTAATAGAATTAAGCAGCCAGTAATTTAATTAAGAACATCTAGACAATCCCTATCAAAACTTTCTAACACTTTCTAAATTAATTGCTAAGTTCACATACAAAGTAGTGGGTTTAATCATGACATTTTAATACTCATGTTACTGTAGTTTACTCTCAGTATTTTCTCCCCTCACTGTCCTCTCTGGGCTTTCTGATGCATGCTGACTGGCTCCTTTTACTCTCACCAGACAGCTGTGTGTGTTGTTTTCACATTGCATGAATTCTGTCACCCTCTCTTCCTCCTGCCACCCGAAGAATTCTTCTTCCACTTTGTATTCCCTTGTAGTTAATGAAATGTATAGTGTGCACAGTGTCTTTCTTTGTGAAAAATGCAATTTCAGAATTTAACAACATATGGAACTCTAGTCTAAATATTGAGATAACTAACACTCCTTGCTTCTTGAGCCCTGTGTATTAAACAAAGGAGGTGGAATGTTAACAACTCATCTTGGTTTCACTACTTCTAATGGTTGGCTAGGTAGGCCCTTATAGTCTATGGATTGGCCATGTGTTCTCAGGTAAGTTCTTTCAGGAGATAGTAATGACCTTGTTAGCAGCACACTTTTTATATGTCAACCTACCTGTTCAGAGGCACAGGCCAACCTGCTCCTTTGCTAGGCTCTTATATTAAAAGTCATGACTGATATTCTCTACTTACTCAAAAGACTGGGTGTTCAACAAATGTTAATGAGCCTTATGCTGTAGAGGCCCTTGAAATTAGTCAAAGTAGCTTACCTTGCAACTATGCACCCTGCTTTCTGCCCAAAAGACCACAGAAAATGTGTTTACATTGTTCTACATTTACTCCATGTGAGAACTGGGATCTCAAAGTTCCCTAAAGATTTGTGTATAGAATAAAGGCTTCTTTTCATATTTTTGGCATTGCTATGAAGTAGTGAGAATTTCAGAAGAAAGGACTAATGGGAAGATAGGTCATGGGAAGTGTTTCCAAGGGAATAACTGGTATGTAATAACTGGCTCTGTTCTTTTGGACATTCTGCCCTACTATTGCTGACTTGACACAGATTTCAAAGCAATAGAGCCAATGACAAAAATCTGAATCCCACAATGTGTGAACCCAAATAAAACTTTGTGTAAGTTGATCACCTCAGATATTCTGTCTGTGATTGAGAGTGAATGACATACTCTGAATGCTTCCTATTGTGCTCTGTTATTTCCCTCTGTGGTTGTGGTATCATGGTATGTCCAACCTCTTGAGAACTCTGTTAAAAAAAGAGAGAGAGAGAAATGTATTTTTCTGAACTCCTGGCCTCACCATAACTAATAATAAAATCTACATTTTAATCCTATGGTGGAGGCAAACTGACAACAATCTAAATGTCAAATGATTTCAGCAGTTTCTGAAAAATGTGAATAGCACCTGCCAGGTTTGCTTTTTGTTGCTATGGTAAGCGTCATGACCCAAAGCAACTTGGGGAGAAAGTGTTTATTTGTATTATAGGTAAAAAGCTATCATCATAGGGAGCCAGGGCAGATGTATGGGCATAAGTATGACAAAATTCAGCTTAGTGATTTGCACCCTCTGACCTGCTCAATTACCTGTTTTGTACTTCCCAGGTCCATCTACCCAGATATGATACCACCCTTAGTGGGCCCTACCTCTCCAACCAGTGATCAAGAAAATGATCTACAAATATGCTCACAGTGCAGTTTGATAGAAGCAATTACTCAATTAAAATCCACATTCCTTGATTTCTTCCTTGACCCAGGTGTGGTTCAGTAGTTGACTGTTCAGTTTCCAAGAGTTTCTCAGTTTTCTGGGGGTATCGTGGTTGTTGCCTTCTAACTTTAATCCGTGGTGATCTGATAATACACAGGTGTACACTGGTATTTTTTTTTTTGTATCTGTGGAGGTTTCCTTTGCTTCCAAGTATGTGGTCAATTTTCGAGAAGGTTCCATGAGCTGCAGAGAAGAAGGTATATTCTTTCC
>NW_004949112.1:4426572-4436093 GCF_000317375.1 Microtus ochrogaster
GAACCTGGAAACAACCTAGATGCCCTTCAATGGAAGAATGGATGAAGAAAGTATGGAATACATACATATTAGAGTACTACTCAGCAGTAAAAAACAAGGGCTTCTTGAATTTTGCATGCAAATGGATGGAAATAGAAACCACTATGCTGAGTGAGGTAAGACAGACCCAAAAAGAGGAACATGGGATGTACTCACTCATATTTGGTTTCTAGCCATAAACAAAGGACATTGAGCCTATAGTTAGTGACCCTAGAGAAGCTAAATAAGGAGAACCCAAAGAAAAACGTATAGGCATCCTCCTGAATATTAACCTTCATCAGGCGATGAAAGCAGACAGAGACCCACATCGGAGCACCGGACGAAAATCTCAAAGTCCAAATCAGGAGCAGAAGGAGAGAGCACGAGCAAGGAACACAGGACCCCAAGGGGTGCACCCACACACGGAGACAATGGGGATGTTCTATTGGGAACTCACCAAGGCCAGCTGGCCTGGGTCTGAAAAAACCTGGGATAAAACTGGACTCGCTGAGCATAGCGGACAATGAGGACTACTGAGAACTCAAGAACAATGGCAAAGGATCTTTGATCCTACTGCACGTACTGGCTTTGTAGGAGCCTAGGCAGTTTGGATGCTCACCTTACTAGAAATGGATGGAGGTGGGGTTCCTTGGACTTCCCACAGGGCAGGGAACCCTGATTGCTCTTTGGGCTGAGGGGGGAGGGGGACTTTATTGGGGGAAGGGGAGGGAAATGGGAGGCGGTGACGGGGAAGAAACAGAAATCTTTAATATATAAATAAATTAATTAAAAATAAAATAAAATCCACATTCCCAAGTATACAGTCTGAAAAAAGTTGGCAAAGCCTTGACAATACCAATAATTCTCAAAAAGCAAAACAAAACAAACAAATAGAAACAGCAACAAAAATGACTGAAAAGCTAAGAGAATAACAAACCACAGCAAACTCCAGAATACAAGGCTGGGATCTGAGTCATACAGTGCAAGAATTGTTGATAGAAGTTCCTGTCCTGCCTGGTCCTATAATCATTCAATCCCAAAGAAACACACAGGTCTACATTATTTATAAACTTGTTGGCCTATTAGCTCAAGCTTTCTTATTAACGAATTCTTACATCTTAAATTAGCCCATGATCCTTATCTGTGTGAGTCACGTGGTTTGGTACCTTTTATAAGTGAGATGTTCTCATCTTTCTTCCTCTGTGTCTGTCAACTGTAGACTGACCCTTTCCTCTTCCCAGAATTCTGTTCTTGTTACACCACCTCTACTACCTGCCTGGTTTCCCCACCTCTACTTCCTATCTGGCTGCTGGTCAATAGGTGTTTTTTTTTTTTTTTTTTTTTAAAATACAAGACCATTGTCCCTCAGCATTTCCTCCCTTTTTTTCAAAACAAAAACTCTGAATCTAATCTTTGTTTAGCTTTCTTCCTGACCATTGTTCATAACAACTTGTAACCAACTCTAAACAAAGACAAACATCCATAATCCATTTTTGGGGGGAATATGGGCATAGTTTTCTAGGCTACTTCCTGCTTAATGAGGGTACTGGTCATCTTATGGGGAACTAAAGAAAATTTATCATTATGGTCAAGTCCTGACTGTAATATTCTGTGAGGCTTGATCACCTCAACCTACAGTCTTTGAGGCTGTTCTGGATGTAGAACTCAGACATCTGGGCCATCTGATCCTATCAGAGATTTCTCGGAGAGGGGAATCTTCCTTGATCAAACCTGATTTTTCTTAACCTAGAACCTTTAATCCCAACACTTGGGAGGCAGAGGCAGGCAGATCTCTGTAAATTCAAGGGTGGTGGCACACACCTTTAATCCCAACGATGAATTGTTTGAGTCCACAAAAGTTTTCATGAGGAAAACTACAAAATACAAGTAGAGGAAACAGAAGTTTTCCAGAAAGAAAATATTATAGAAGGAAAACTGTTTTTCAAATGTATTAATAATTCAATGAAGTGAATATCAAAATCTCTATTAATCTACCTTAAGAACTCAAAAGAAAGTTAAAAGGTCAAAACAAGTCAAGTTAGTCAAGATGATTTTAGAAATGCGTTCCATGAGGGAACGTGGTTGTAGATTGTAAGAGCAGAAGTTCAAATCTCTAGCACCTACATAAAAGCCAGGTGGGATGCCTGAAATCCCATTGCTTATAAGGTAGAGGCAGAGGCGTCTGAGTGTAAGATGTCTAGCTGGACAAGCTGAATCAGTACATTCTGGGTGAGTGAGATACCCTGCTTCAGTAAACACAGTAGAGAATGATCAAATAAGGTATCAGACTGGCATCAACTTCTGACTTCCATGTGTGTTCATCTGAACACACATATGTGAACATGGATACTCATATACAGGGGAAAATGACTCAGGGATCAACACTGAGAATTATCATGAAGTTCAGAAGTCAGAAGAACAGATGCACTGAATGATAACACTGAAGAGAGAGTCAGGAAGGACCTCTATGTATCAGAGAGCACAAATGTGATGCTATCACATCAGCAGGAGATGCATACCCCAGTCAGACATGTTTATTAATCAGAGCGTCAATGGAAAGTGCATCTTCAACCTGCATCATTCATAGCGAAAGCCTTGCTAGGATGGAAGCCAGAATGCAAATGGAGCTTTAATCATCGATAGGAAAGTTGTGGGAAATCTGATAATACAGGAGAGGTTCCAACTGTGAGGGAAAAAATAAACTAAAGTAGAATTGTGTTTTACTAGACTTACTCTCCTGCCTCTTCCTAGAATAAATTTCACTGGAGTTTTTAGGACTGGAAAGATTGCTAAGACTGTAGGAGGCGTACTTGACTCAATGGAAAGACTTCTTTCACTTCTGTACCCTCTTCCCAGGAGAGCAGAAAGCAGGACAAACTTTCACATTGAGTAACTGAGGTGCAGACAGGAGATTTACCCATTATAGTATCTGAACACAGCACGATGCTACAGACCTGTGTACACAGTGCTTCATGTATCTAAACAAATGAGATCAGGGCTTGTCCCAGCACAAATGTGACATAAAGTGAGCAAAAACCCTTCAATATGGTCTTAAAACCCGTCTCACATTGCAATATATAAAAATAGCAGCCACATGCATCCTTGTGTTATACAGGAAAATTGTTATTTTGTAGTAATTTGGGAATTATGATGCTATATTGAAAACTTATTTATTGTAAAACATGTAGTATTTTGCTATCAAAAGAAATAGCTTGGAGATTTTTGAATGAATATTAAACAATTTAAAATTTGTAGTAGAACCAGTGTAAGATACTTCTTGAGAGCACTTATGAGAGATAAATTTTAATGAAAAAAATCTTACAATGCAGGTGTTTTATTTATTATAATAAAGACAGGCTCAGATTGGATTCGGGTCACTGAAGTTATAAACTGCGTTCCTGTGTTGACAGTTTTTCTTTCCTTTAAAATGAAATGAAGTCAAATTTACCACAAACAGAAGCCACTAAGTAAAAATGCTTGTTTTGCATGCACAAAACAGCTCACAAGAATCCTGCATTGGTTTCCTCTGCAGATATTATAGACAGTTTATAGTGTGTGAGTGATTCATTCATGAGTATCATCCAAGCATCAAAGTCGTATAAAGCATTTTTACACCAAATAATCAAATCAGGATTCATTGTTTCTTGACTAATTCTTTTATTATACTGAACTGGAATATGCGTATTGGAGAGTCTTACTTGTAAATTAGGCTGGCTTCTTTTACAGAGAGGTTCCAACTTTACCCCTGTTCACGTCTTCCTAAGTGCCTATAACCTCAATACATAAGAGAACAGAAAAAAAACCCACAAAATCTTTTTGTACAACAACAAAAGAATTGGGATAAGCATATTCCAATGCTCTTTATTTGCATTTTATTTTAAATATTCTCTTTAACACAAAAATACTTCTATTTTTGAAATCTAACACAAACTAACAGTGTTCATACAAGCATTGAAATTTTTAAAGTTTGGATTAGATGATTAATATGTTATTTCACTTTCATGATGATCTTAGATAAAGATCTCATTATTCTTATACTTCCAGGAGGTAGAACAGCATTGTAGGCAGGCAGGCTACTGAGGGAAATCCCTTAACTTACAAATCTAATAAGAGATATGACTATGATAAAAAGTTAAATCAGCAGTTAAGAGCACTGACTATTCTTCCAGAAGTCCTGAGTTCAATTCCCAGTGTTGTGATCCAGCTGCCCTCAACCCCCCCCCCACACACACACACACTGATAGTGGAACTTCCTTGTGATCTTTAATTGACAAGGATGCTTGTGTTCTTTCTGGCAGGTGGGTCTCCACAGAAGGAGTTGTGTGTGTGTGTGTGTATGTGTGTGTGTGTGTGTGTATGTGTGTGTGTGAGACAGAGAGAGGGGGGGGCAGAGAGAGAGAGACAGACAGAGACAGAAAGACACATAAAAAATTATCAGAACAAATACTCTTTGTACATCAACAGTAAAAAACAAAACAAAATAAAACAAAACAAAAAAAGCCCATGTTTTTCTCCAAATATCTGAATGCTCATGGTAAATTTCAGTCTTTTTTGTGCCATTTCACAACATGCATGCTTAGATTCTTCTGATACAATGGTGTCTCCTAGAAAAATAATGCTAGGCTGCTTTCTTTCTGGTCTTATATTCCCAAGATGAAAGGGGCAGTACTTTGGAAAAAGTTAAGATGTCATCAGTCATTCTTGCTTCTTAACTTCCATGTTCTTTCATAGGACTCTCCCAGAGATCAGATGAAGCATCTGTGGTGCATTTTGCTAACAAGACTAATCCACAAAAGTAGTCAACCACTTCTATGTTGTTTTAGGTAAGGGAAGCTCACCATCTTTCCATGAGGACACTATCCAATTCTTGTGAGATTACTAAGTGGAGAGGGACTTAGAACCCAGAAACAGTTCCAGAGTCTCATAGTAGACTACTCAGCAAGTACAGAAATGCTCAATACTTTTCCCTCATCATAAAAATAACAGGAAGAAGTTGAACAGCAATAGGGAGTGGAATGAGCAGAATATTTAAAAAATAGCAACAAAATACAATAACAACAAAGAAATAAAATTTTACATGCCAAAATAATTAAAACTGTAAAACTCTAAATGTAAAAGTGAAGTCTATAGTGTAATCTGAAAACCTGAAAGAATTCTTAAAGCAGTACTCTGTGGTGTGTCTGGTTTTACTCAAGTAATAAATGGACTGAGAATTCTGTTCTTCCCTCTAGAAACATTTCACCAGGAATGATTCCATATGTGGGCAAGGTAGAGAAAGACAGTAGGAAACGAAGGGTAAGATGGTGATCAGAGTGTGGAAAGAGATTGACTTGATGCCAACAACAGGGCCAGAGGCTTATGTGTTTTTCAACTATCTGTGGACGGGAGACACAGACACACTCCTTTATTGAGCCTGATTTTCTGCATACGATAAGCCTTGTGTAATATGATGAGCACTTGTAATTACAAGACTTGGGTCTGACTGATTAGTTTATCTGCATGAAACATGGAAGGTCTTACCCAAAGCAATTATTTTCCACAGCTTCAGATTGCCTTAGGAGACACTTCATTTAAGGATGCTGGTGTTTCTTTTAAGAACTCATAGCTTTGAGGGAGGACAGACTGAACAAACATATTTTTAATATGGCCAGATCTCCATATCTTTGTCCTCATTCCTTGATTCAGAAAAGAGAAATAAAATTGTGTCTAAACAAACAAAAGAATTTTTCACAAGTATTATTCTCTAAAGAACACAGTGTAACAACCATAAACCTAGAATTTATATTATATTATATATGAGCAGTTTCCACATGATTTCAGGGATATAGAAGGAGGATGTGCATGGGTTGTCAGCAAATACAATATTATTTTTTTAGAAAGAATTCCTCATCAGCAGACTTCACTATTCACAAGTGTCATAGAACCGATATACCAACAGATATAGAGAATGCAGAAGGATAACTGGAAATTAAAAGTATAATATTTGTGTGTATTATAATGAAATAATAACAGATTGAGTTAAAAGTTTTTGGTGGTTATTAACAGTCTAGGAATTATTTAAGTTATCTAGAATAATTTAAGTAAAACTGTTCAACTTGACTCAAGCCAGTCTTGCAATTTTGAGGTTGTGGAGCAGAAATGAGGCTGTCAAGCAGAATGCTCATAACTTACACCTTTCCTTTGGTCACTGGTTTCAATACTCTGACTAAATAAATGTTCCTAAGCCCTGTGAGTTACCATGATGAGCTTCCTGCTTTTGCTGGCTTGGCCTCCCCTGCTGAGGGCTATATATACTATGTGAGAAAGTGAAAGAAAGGCTTGTCCGCAGAGCCTGAAGTTGTGCTGTGTGTTAATCCTGACGTTCCTCGCTCAGAGAACTACATTTGCCGTGCTGGCGCGGCATTTACAAATGCAAAAGATAAGATGATGAGGGTCAAAGGAGAACATACATTGAATTTGGAAAAGTAAGCGAGTATGGATGTAAATGACAAGACACCCATGGATTTGACCCAGGGCATGTAACTCTGAGATAATGGATGGGTGATATGAGTGAAGTCAGTTCCAGAAGTAAACACACCAGTTGTATTTATTTCTCTATAACTTTGCAATAGTGCTGACTGCTTGTGGATGAGTGCTATGGGGTAAAAATGAGCAATGGTGTGGTAGAATTGCAATGCTCTATGAATACTGGAACCTTCTTATTTTGCTGATGCTAAGATGGCAGTGTAAAAGTGTTTGGTAGTAGAGGTTCTATTAGTAGTTAGCTACTTCAAATTTCACATCTTAAAAGGTGACATTTATTACTTGGAGAAATAATTTTGAGCAGGGATCTATTTGGAGCCTTCTCAGGACGGTCATCCTCTTTAGACATTCTTTCAGCCTGCAGAACCTCAAGCACACACACTATCCTATAGAACATCCTGAACTGAACTGACTTGCAGCAGGCTTTATATGTAAGCCTGGCACTGCCCTGGCTCTGTTAGACTGGATCATGTCAGAACTGCTCTTCTCAATTGCCTGCAATATTTTGTGCCCTAAAACAATTTTCTGACCTATTAGAAGGATACAGCAGTGTAATTCCCCTTATAAGCAGTTCAGTCCATTTCTTCTCTCTTCCACATCTTTGGGTTGGACACAAAATCTAGGGTTAATAAGATTAGCACATATTTGACATGAACTCATTACTAGGTAATGCAGAAAGAGCTAGGGATATTATAGTTACTACACATGGAACTGCATGGACACAAAGCATGTGGTGGGACTGACCTGAAATTGATTGCCTTGTACACTGCATGTAATTATAAATCAAGAGAGTACGATATACATATATATGATATTATGCAAGTAAGGTTTAATATCATTACATAAAGTCAGAAAGGAAGGTCAGTTAATTTTCCTTCCTAAATAAGTCACTTATGTTCAGTTTTAGAGTCTAAACTGGCTTACACATGTTGAGAAGAGTGTCTAAGATGTATCTCCAAACAAGTTTTCACTGCAGAGCCAGCTCTTCACCATCATCACAATACTCTCTTGTTTATAAAGTCACATTTATTTCCAAAAAGATATATTAACCTGATTGTAAACTTAGCAACTACCTAATGTGTTTATAGTATATTTATGCTTCACTGCTGACATTGAAACTTTAGAATATCCTTATTCATCTTTAGAAAAACTGAGGATGAAAACTTCAAATCCCAGTGAAACCTCAATAGACCAATATCTATTCAGTATCTGACAAAGTTAATCAATAGCCTTCTTCCTTAATTACTTATTTGCAGTTTTTGTAACAGTGTGTGGCCTGAAGGCAATGATGATATTGAGTGTGTCATTGTGGAATGAAGTGTTGGTAGAAATGAGACTTAGGTAGTGGGGTATCATGCAGACACACAGAAAAGATTTTAAATGCACACTAAATCATATTTATGCCTCAAATTTCCCTTGTTTTCCAGTTAAAAAAAACTTCCTTGGATCAATTAATTTTTATATTGACTCAGTTCTTACCTTTACCTTTTATGTATACAGAGTGTACTTGCTTAAAATAAAATAATTCTAAAATGTGAAAGAAATAAAAGCATAAAAACATTGACTCAAATTATCTGAAACTAAATATGGCACTTGTACATTTGGGAAGCACCTTTAACATATCTTCTGACTGGACTGAACACGCAGGTCTGCACGAACGTTCATCCTGTCAATCCTGCTGCCATCTTCTGTACTGTGCACTCTTCTATTTTAATCAGTTAGTTCAGAGCTGCAATTCCTTCCTGAAGGAGAGACAATGGTGGATAGTATCAGGAGCATGCCTGAAAAACAGTACTTACTTTAGAGAGTAAGAGGGTTGTGGTTATATAAACATTTCCTGGGACAGGAGAATAGACATCTGCCGACCATGGAAAGAGCCAACAATGACACCCTCATAGACATACCTGTGTGCATAAAATTCTTATTCTGCATGTGTTTAGTTCACTATTCTGTATATTTCAAATATTTCATAAATATACCATTACACATAATAAAATAAAGATACTTGATGAAAACTGTTTTGACAGGGAACCTTTTAATTTTTGGGCTTCCAAAAGTTCATCTTACTTGATCTTTTCTTATCAATATGCCCATTCTTTTATAAGAGAAAGTAAAATCTTAATTTCTCAATTAGGAATTTTACACATGTAATAATTTTAAAGTGAAAAACCACAAAATATTGCTCTATCTATTTATATCTATATCTATCTATATCTACTTCTGCATTTTTCATTTCCCGAATAGTTTCTACCTCAAAAAGCTGTTATTTTATTTTTGCAAACTACGAATGTGAATATTTAGTGAAACAATCCCTAGACTTAGAGAAAACAGCTTTTTAGTCTTTCCCTCTGAAATCAGTTTAATCTTATGTGAACAGGTAATGTTCCTGAGTCCTGGAAGGAAAAAGGCTTAATGGGCTCATCCATCTCCAAAGGTTTAAGGTATCAGCTGACAAAGCTCTGAGTTGGCTATTCAGTTTCTCACCTTCTGTCTCTTCATTCTTACGGTGTTCTAGTAACATTTATCCAAACTTGAGCTCTGCTTTTTAGAAAGAAGTGAAGATCTATTGCTGCTCAGCTTCAGAGAACACAATGTTCTCTAACAATCACTCATCATGACACAAATATTTCAAACCCGTGACTAGAGAAAGGAAACAGCCACAAAGTGAACAGTGCACAGGTCAGGTGCACTGGCCGCCTCTGCTTGACTCCTCTCTTGTCTCACTTGTTCAGCAGCATCTTCTGCATTCCCCAATGGGCCTGTTTGTTTCAATGCAAAGCAATTCTACATTTCAGGTGTACTTTGCCATTTGGACAGGAGAATCAACTCAAAGAATAAATCATCAGCATAAGATCTCCCAAAAGACAACTATGTAATACAGAACCGTTATAGTAAGTTTTGCTATGAATGGTGTGTGTGTGTGTGTGTGTGTGTGTGTGTGTGTGTGTGTGAGAGAGAGAGAGAGAGAGAGAGAGAGAGAG
>NW_004949112.1:4436193-4467715 GCF_000317375.1 Microtus ochrogaster
CCTTTGGGTATCTTGGTGGGCTATTTGAAAAACCAACAAGACTGGTTTAATTTTCTATGCACAGCCATACTCTTATGTCTGTGAAGTACCATGTGTGTGTGTGTGTGAGAGAGAGAGAGAGAGAGAGAGAGAGAGAGAGAGAGAGAGAGAGAGAGAGAGAGAGAGAGAGAGAGACTGTATCTGCAGTGATGATGCCTTTGGGTATCTTGGTGGGCTATTTGAAAAACCAACAAGACTGGTTTAATTTTCTATGCACAGCCATACTCTTATGTCTGTGAAGTACCATGTGATTTTGACCTCTGGAAATGTTTGTGGGCCTTTGTCTAGACTGACGACAGATGAGAGAGTACCAAACCCACTGTGTGTGGTGCCCCTATAGGACAGAATGTTCCTGGGTTGTATAAGGTACCTGACTCAGTATGAAAGGGCAGAGCAAACCAGTAAACAGCATTCCCCAATGGTGTTTGCCTCAGCTTCTCTTGAGTTCTTAGTTTCCTTAGATGATGGACTAAGCTACAGGATAAAATACACACTTTCCTCCCTGAGTTGCTTTTGCTCAGTGTTTCATCACAGCAATGGAGAAGCAAGCTAGAACATATGGGCAAGTGAAGGGCATAAAATGGTAAGTATAGCAATAGTCTCACAGCTTCTCAGACAGGGAACTATTGTCTGTGTTTACCTAAGCTCTGAATCTCTTACATGTGTAATCATGTTTAATCCTTAAGGAAACTGTGAAAACCAATTTATGTAATGACCAGTGAAATAAACAGAACTCCACAATGCAAGTAGCTTACTAAAGCCCACAAATTCTAGTGATAGCAGACCACAGAATTCACATTTGAAAGAAAACCAACTGATTTCTTTTTGAACAACCAGAAAGATTGGTTTAATTTGCTGTGCACAGCTGTTCTCTTCCCTTCACGCAATACCAGATGCTTTTTTGGGTATTTGAAAAACTGAGTATCAGAAAATAGATGATAAAAAGAAAATAGATACATGATAATAGATAGAGTGATAGATAAGAGATAATTTAAAGATAGAATTAACCATTGCCTTTTCCACTTGGGAACAACTCTTCAGACAGTCTTTGATCATGCTTCTATATAGTCTTTTTGTGCTATCCTTTGAATAAGAAGCAACATTTGTTTGTTTGTTTATTTATTTACCCTTTTTTCCTGGCTTCATATGCCTGAACTCCTGAGGAGAATCCAATGTTTTTACTGTCCCAAAGTGTAATGTGTACTGTGGGACATATTGCTTTCTCCAACATACTGTTTTAGAAATAAAAAGCATATCTCCAACTTATACAGCCCTGAGCACGTATAATATGGTTTGATTTAGTTATTTCAGGGATTTTATATTTATTAATGGTAATATGTGAGATATATAGTTTAAGCTTTAGAAACAATACATATTTCGATTAGCTATTTTTACCCACCAGAACAAAACAATAAAAGACTTCCTTGGGATTCATTAGTTCTGCCTCTCTCCTATTCCTTAAACATCAATCACACTAACATTGCAAGTCACAACCCATCAATATTTTTCAAATGTATTTATTACACGTAGGTAAGATTGATTACTAAAGTTCAAGAAGCTTTCTGAGATAGATAATAGATTAAGAAACAAAGGTTTTTATAAATATAATAAAATAGGGAAGCTTCAACTGTTAGGGATAGGAATTGGTTCCACTCAACCATACTCATTTGCACATATATTAAAGTATAAGGCTTGCTATGGTCATGGATATTGTTAAGAGCTATTTCTGTGCTAGGATCATCTTATCTTAGATTTCTCTCTGGCCTCCTCTTTCAGCCTGTCCCTTCTCAGTTAACAGCACTTTTTTTTTTAATGATACAATCTGAACCATTTCTAAGCGAATTTCTCCGGCTTTTTCTGGGACATTTGATGCTATGGGCCACGTCTTCAAGGCTCTTCAGGGCAATGTCTCTTAGACACTAAGATTTACGGTTAGTTGTCTCTGTATATGATGCTCACACTCTACCTGCCATGATCTAAAGATCTGAAAGGAAAAAAAAATCCACTTTTTTTTTCGTCCTATTCACTGAAAATTCTCATCTCCACAACTACGGTCTTCAGCCGATTTCGTTTATAGACTGAATATGAGGGAAAGCAACAGAATGAGGTATCTCCATGGTGCTGGAGTGAGTTCCACAATTTATGTCATTAGTCACAAAAGGTAAATCTTGTTTCCCATCCTTTCAGTTATGTTTCCAAGTGTCTGGTTACTAACCTTGCTTTCTCATAAGTAAAACCAACCTCTTATCTCTGTCTTGCTAGAAGTTAGGCTATTTAACCAAAAGATGATTTAACACATTATGTCTTGCTCATGAAATACATTATTATTTTCAGGTATGAAGAAGTCAGTCCCAGGGTATGAAGCAGTGATCTCTCTGGTAGAAAGGAACAGGCAATGTATTGAAGGTAGTGTTTAGATTCTAGTATAATGGAAAGACATTAGAAAAACAGCCCATTTAATTCTGTTCTACCTGGCATGCTGTCCTCTGAAACTGTAACGCCTGGAGATGTGTCTGAGATATCGAGACCCTAAGGAGAGAAACTGCAAACCATTTTATTTCTAGATCTGGCTGATCTGCAGGAAGATACAATGTATTACAACTGATTCCTCACATTCTTAAGTGATGTTAAGAGTTTTAAAAATTTCTATTTTATACGATGATACAGTATCTTCTGTTACCTTTTAGACTTTTGCCATAACTCTTGCCAGCAGTTATGGAACAAATTTCCTCTTTGTTGGAGAGAGATAAGACATTGACTGGGCTGGGTGATGGTGGCGCATGCCTTTAATCCCAGCACTCGGGAAGCAGAGGCTGGCGGATCTCTGTGAGTTTGAGACCAGCCTGGTCTACAAGAGCTAGTTCCAGGACAGGCTCCAAAACCACAGAGAAACCTGTCTTGAAAAAAAAAAGGACATTGACTGGTAGACTTCTGGCAATAAAGAGCTGAAGCAGAGGAATGGATATTTCAGTCCAAATGGGAAAAGAGTGCTGGGTTACTAAGGTCAGAGCGTTAGCCCAACTCACATAAATCTCAACATTTTAAACAAAGGGAAAGTAACATCATATAAACTCCAAACTTGACCCTAATAGTAAATACCTCCTCAAATCTCACAGAACATTCTAGAAGAGGACCCAATGCCACAGTGAAGGTCAAGTGAGAAAGCTAAGAAAACTCCTTGCAAAGGTCCAAAAGCTTGAGGCTGATGCTTTTAGAGTAAATTTTCTATCAAAGCAGACTTTATAGATGCTGTGTGGAGGCCTTGTTAAATTCTACTGTCCTTTCTGTTCCCCTCTGTCTGTGTCTTACGCTCCATGCACAGATTTCAGTTGCGGAAAGGCTTGCTGGTCTCTAACACCTTCAAATAAAATACCTCGTGATTGTTCTTTAATATATCAGCCAAATGCTCATTCTATTCCAGGAACTGGCATGACAAGAATATGTATAGCATACTCCACTATGCTATATGGTCTGCTCATCACATCCGTGTCCCTCAGCAAGGCATATGGAACCTAATTTTCATTTTTGTGGTAATGAGAGGTCAACAGGATGTTTGGGTAGATGAAGCTGTTAATTGTGTTATTCTGAAAGGAAAACTTGTGGGAGCTCTTTTCTATTCTACTGCAATAGCACAACTTGATGATGCCACACCCAAGGACAGACTAGCCCCCATCTCCAGAATGATAACCAATGGATTTCTTTTCTTTATAAATTAATTAGTATAAGGTATTTTTTGTAGCAGTTCAAGCTCACTTAGACACTATACTTCATCAAACCAAATAAAATCAAATGACCTTCCCTGAGAATCCCAGTGAAGTTGAACTGGCTGTTTTAAACGTCTCCTGGGAATTATTATGCTACAGCACATAAACATTTGTTCTATAATCCACACAGATATAAAGGAAAGGACATTCTTCCCCTAAAGCTAACTTATCCCTTTGTAGCTGATCTGGCGTATCCAGATGCTGTAGTCATTTCTCCAACACAGTATGAATTAATCATCCATCATTCTTCCTCCAGAACACGGTCATCAATGAGATTTGGCTGGCCTTTCCAAGAAGAGTAGAGGAACATTCTCAGAAATGAGTTATTTGTTTCTACACCATCTGTCAAGACCTCCTGGGATCAGAATACACACATTAACTGATGCTTCATTTGGATATCCCAGCTAATGTAAGGACAACATTTACTCAAAGGTTATCAAGCAGCTCTCAGAGTCTAGGAGGGACAGAGAACCATGCAGGGCTTAATGAAGCAATAGAGCAATCCTCAGATTTTGGAACAGCCCCATTCCATTATTGCCTTCATCCCTTTTGACACCACACTCAGTTCCCTGTTCACATCAGGTAAGGCTAACTGGCTTTATTGTAACCACCACTCTTGCATCTGCAGATTAGTGTGACTGCTGCAGTCATCATACTCTGGAGAAGGAATATTAATAGAGTTCAGGTGTTCACACGAATAACATACTACTCAGAATCTTGGACGGATGCAGGTAAGAAGGGGGCCTGGTTTATGTCAATAGCCCTTATTTTTAAAAGTGTTGAGATGGTAAATGCAGTGTATTTTGCTTTTCAGTAGAGGATTTTATTCTGCAAGACTTTCTCCTCCACATTAAGAAGAAGTACACTCAGATGATATTTAACTTACATAAGAAGAACCATCTTGATGGTAACTCATGGATGATGTCCAAACTCATGTTATTTTTAGAGTTGCCTTCTAGGACCAGAGACATCCATCCATCTATAACAGTTGAGTGTGATGATTCTACATGTCTAGATGCAGCAAATGGTCTCCGAGCATGTGTGCTGATGTCATTGACCTCACTCTGATCCTGAATTAGCTGTGTGTTTACAAGACATAGATGTCACTCACTATTCAGTCAGATTTCAGCAGATCTCCACCCCAAAATTCAGATGCAAGTTATCAGTAACAGGTTCGATCAAGTAAAAAGGTTATTTCAGGGACTCTCTTTAAACCTGGGACCAACTCAATAATGATAGCCATGAAGACCTCTGAAAAAAGACATAGCATCTAAAAATCTAGTCAATATCAGTGAGTGACAGATGAAGTGATGTAGAAGACAGGAAGCCTGTATGTGAGAGTGTGGGAGGCCGAGTATCCAGAGACACCCCAACCAGCATGTAGGATGTCAAAGAGGCTTTCTAAGTGTTTCCACCTGCTCTCCTGGTATTCTATATTGTCTTTTATATTTAACCATGAATTCTATTCAGAGCTAATCACAAAAAAGTGCAATGAGGTGATTGGGGTCACGGATCTTCAGAAAATTTAGGATAGGATGGACAACATTTTGATATATTGAATTAATGTATAAAATTTTAAAATAAGCAATAAAATCTTATTATAAATAATTGTAGAACATTGAAAAAATACAATGTTGAGTATTGATTGAGTTGAGCAGGCAGGAAGAATGCCTGCTTGGTGTACTAAATTGGGAAGCTTTTTCTTGCTAGGCAGAGGGGCATGTGTCTGTAACTGTATCGCTGGAAAGTTGGAGGCAGGAATCTTGCAGAGTTGAAGCCAGACTGGACCACACAGTGAGACTCTATCTTCTCAAAAATTAGTTAATTAATTAAGAGCAAGCAACAGAACACCAACTTTTGTTATTCATCTCTTCTTCTAGCATTTAATTACTACTTATAAGTATTTGAAGTAAGCAAGATATCAATTTTCATTTGTCATTTATTTTGCATTGTATAATGTTGGCTTTCAATTATTTAAATTTAATCTTTTTATCTTAATAATTAAGTCACTTAGATACTAACTTTCAATTGGAATAATCAAGCTATGTACATATCACTGAAATTATACAACATGTGTTAGAAGCTTACGCTTCTTTTATATACAGTGTTATATACCTTTTGTATGAATACATATATGCATGTAAATATGTAAACATATGTAATACCATTGTAATTTATCAATTTCTTTTACTTTTTGATAGAAGTACCTTTCCAAGCATCATAGTTAGTAAATCACTGGAGGAGAAACAAGCTCTGGTTGGCTATTCTTTCATTCTTTTTTTCTTTCTTTTTGTTTATTTATTTTACAAACCAATCATAATTTCCCCTCTCTTCTCTCCTCCTGTTCCCTCCCTCACCTCCATTCTTCCCCTATCCACTCTTCCTCTGTCTCCATTCAGAGGGATAAGGCCTTCCATGGGAGTCAACAAAGCATGTCATACCCAGTTGAGGCAAGACCAAATTCTTCCACCTTGCATCAAGGCTGGGCAAGAAATCCCACCATAAAACATAGGTTCAAACAAGCCAGGTCATGTGTTAGGAATAGGTCCTGGTTCAAGTTCTAGGGACCCCACAAAACACCAAGCTATACAACTGTCACCCAGATATAGAGGACCCAGGCTGGTTGTCCATAATCCATGAACTCCCACAAGCTCAGGTAAGCAGTCAGCCGTCTCCATGTGTTTCCTCATCATCATCTTAATTTGCTTGCTCATACAATCCTTCCTCCCTCTTTTCAAGTGGACTGGGACTTCCAGAACTCAGTCCAGTGATTGGCTGTTACTAGATGAAGGTTCTATGATAACAATGGCTGTAGTCACCAATCCGACTACAGGAAAAGACCTTTTCAGGCTATTTATCCACTGTTATTAGTGTAGTCACCAATACGATTACAGGAAAAGACCTTTTCAGGCTATTTATCCACTGTTGTTAGTGTAGTCACCAATACGATTACAGGAAAAAACCTTTTCAGGCTATTTATCCACTGTTGTTAGGAATCTTAGCTGGAGTCATCCTTGTGGGTTCCTTCGGTTTCCCTGGCATGCCTTTAATTTCAGCAATTGGGAGGCAGAGGCATGAAGGTCAGCCTGGTCCACAGAGTGAGTTCTGGGACAGCCAATGAATGATTCACAGAGAAACCTTGTCTTGAAAAACAAAATAAAATGAATGAAAGAAAGAAAGAAAGAAAATATTCTTCCTTTTCTATTTCTACATCAGCAGTTGGCTACTAGAGTAATAACAAGTGAAGAACAAACAATAAGTCCAATGAGGTTGATTTGTTCTGATTTCTGGGTGAGAATAGTTTTACCATCCAAAACAGACTGAGAACATGTAACACACAAATTGACCTTTGGGGTAACTGTCCGTATAGACAGGCATAATCTGATGCTCAGGGCATCATGAGTAGTGCATGCAGACACCAGCAGTAGAAAGTGGGAGTTCCTTTACCACGTGCATGCTCACCCACTATCAGGAAGAAAGCTGAAAGTTCATAGAAATAGCATACGAGTTTCAAGCTGACAGCAGTAGGGCATCAGTCAAGTGAGCATGTGATTTGTGTCTGGGATCTCATCATTTATCTCTGAAGAGCATCAGGCAAACCAGCATTCTTTTTCAGTAATTCACATGACAAATATATGTGTGCATGTATGAGAGAGAGAGAGAGAGAGAGAGAGAGAGAGAGAGAGAGAGAGAGAGAGAGATATTCTTATGTGTAATGTGTTGTGGTCTGCACAGACCACATGTGTAAACTTATTGTTCACCTTGGTGGGATTGAGAAGTAGCATGAGCCTTTGGAGATGAGAATGTGCAAGTTAGTTGAAGTTATGAATGCTGCTATCCTGACAGGAAATCTTGAGACAGTCCGCTGTTTTTCCTCCTGGCACAAAGGGGCACGTAAAATTTGCCCCACACAGGTTCACGTGACTAAGCAAACATTCACTTCTAGCACTCTGTCTCCTGCTTCCTGATATATGGCTGCACTGGCATTACTTCTTAACTCGGGAAGTTAGGAAAGGTCCACGGAAGATCAGAGTCAGTAGTACACTCTTGAGAGGTCTCACCTGTAGTACACTCTTGAGTTCTTACTGTAGTACACTCTTGAGAGTTCTCAATATAGTACAGTCTTGAGAGTTCTCACTGAACTAAGATGTAGCCAAAGACTACAGAAAAAAAAATGAAACAAATTTTCAAACCTTGAACTATATCTTTGGTATCCATCAGAAAGATCAACCAGCCAGACTTCTCAATGCCCTGACATGCTGCAAATTCAAACAGGCTGAGGCTTCTCTTACTCTTCCTTTGTTTCTCTTATTTCTCTCCTTTTTAAATTTATTTATTTATTTTTGGTTTTTTGAGACAGGGTTTCTCTGTATAGCTTTGGTATCTGTCCTGGAATTAGCTTTTGTAGACCAAGCTGGTGTCGAACTCACAGAGATCCTCTTGCCTCTGCCTCCTGAGCGCTGGGATTAAAGGCATGTGCCACCACTGCCCAGTTTTGTTTCTTTTCCTTCTGAGGTTTACACCATGGTCAAAGGCATGCATATTCCCCATGGGGATTTGAGGATAGCATTAGTAGCAAGGTAAGTAGTTTGAGCACATGTGTGGTGTGTGTCTTCTTGGTGTGTGTGTGTATTTGCAAATATATCTGCATGCAAATTAATGTGTACATATTGAAATCCCAAGATTTCTACTATTTGAAAATATCTTTTGCTGTGTCTATAACCTGAAAATATATAGGTCATCTGAAATGCCAGTACTTATTACTAATGCAGTACTGATTTATTACCAGGCTTTATTCGAGAGGAAAATGAATATTATTGAATTAAAATGTCATGCACACTCTACAAAATATTCAAATAGGGAAAAGTAGTAATTTTAGATCCAGGAAATTCAGTCTGTATTTATCCCCATAACATAAAGGAAAACCCTAGAGAATAGAAACTGATGATTTCATTTTTGTTCAGAACTTTCCAGACAGTAAGAAAACGGACAAATCATCACTGTTAGAAGACATGTGCTATAATTCTCATTTTTAATTTTATTTTTGTATTTTGGATGGCTTTTAGTTTCTCTGGTTTTTGTATAATGGTTTTTGATCCATGAGTCCCTGCAATCTGAGAAAGACTGACTGAGCATATTTAGGGAGCCACGTGCCTTGGACACGGGCCCGTCTTGCTGCAGTACATCTGCAGCTGACACTGTTCAGGGGCAGTGGGTGGTTGTTCTGATCTGGATTCCTAAGGACGCCTGCTGCCTGGGACAGACACCTGAATTATGTCAGTGGCAGACTCCCAAGGCATAGGACTGTAATTACCCAATTGAAAGAGGTCTGATGCAGTGATAGTGGGGTACCGTGGAATGTCTGAATCTTACTTGTGTCAATCAGCCTCTGCTCTTGTCACCACCCAGGGTCTATGTCTCACAGAACTGACTGTGCAGTCACACCTTAGACCACTAAATGCTGCAGAATTATGCAGAATTAAGACACATCTCTTAGTTCCTCAATCTTTGGTTTAAATCTTATTTCAGAAAAACCTGGAAAATATGCATTAGATGGACAGACTTGAGCTGCAGCTGAGAGGGTGAACACTGTTGTTTCACATGCTAAAACATGACTAGGAGTGTTCCAGTCTCTGCGTGCTAATTCACTTATTCCTCACAGGAGTCTTCTGAGGTGACTTAAGTGCTATTGTAACACTTTACAGATGCTGTGGCTTGGGTTAGAGACACTAAGTGTGGGGGCAGAAAATTGGCTCCCCTGTTAATGCCTTTTACTCACAACAAAAAGGACAAGTGAAGCTAAATGATTGCCCAAAACAATACAGAAAAATCTCAATTTTGATCACAGTTTCCTCTGATACCCCTCTCCAACCACTGTGCTTTTGTGGTAAAGCATGATCACTCTTATCATCATCCTAGAGAAAGACCTCATGTCTTAAATTCCTTCCGTGGCCTTTATTGGATTTTGGAAGCATCATCTTCGAAACATATACCTTGGATTGCCACAAGGGGGCAGTATTAGTACTCTGAGGAAAGACCCACAAATTAGCCATTTGGAGGAAATTCAGGTTATCACCCTACCATCATCCTCAGGAATGCCAAAGCCCCCGGAGTGCCAAACCCAGAGCCACCAAGGACACTATACGTGGGATCCTGTGCACATGAGGATCTTCTATACCCTGCATCCCCAACTCTGCTGTTGACCCTGAGATCTGCCTTATATCCTCATGAATCACAAATGTTAGAACAAATGCACTCTTGTTTTCATATAACAAATATTCATTTAAAAACATTAGTTTTCTTTAATTTCTCTGTGCTTTGAGCTCCATAGTCCTGACACAGATTAGCATATTCAGCCGAGAGTCCTGAACAATAAAAGAAGAAATCCACTGTGAACTTGCAGAAACAATACAGAAGGAAACATCAAGTGCATTGCACTTGTTAGAGACAAGGTTTCTCTGTGAAGGTGGTTGGTTAATAATATAAGTGTGCGTTGTCCTGTGAGGAATGGTCAAGCACCCTTAAATGCTTTAGAGCTTCTATGAGAGACATCTCCAAATGATGCCTGTCACCATGGTAATGCCTGAGTTAAGAGGGACAAAAAAAATGAAAGGGGGATAGTTGAACCACCACCTTCAACAGGTAGAGTGCAAAGAAGAGGCCTTGCCATGCAATTCTGTTTTGCTCAGAAGGAGGAAAAGCAAAACCTTGTGCATTCTGTAGTTGGGAAATTATTTAAGTGTCTGGCAGAAGGTCAATGGCTTTCTGAGTTTAACAGAAAATTTATTCCTACACTACTAAATTTTGATATTACTAAATGTACTCATAATGAAAAATAAATCTACAAACTGGGAAGTATTTTCCTGCTGGCAACTCATGCTAAAACAGATCCGTCATTAAGATAGACTGCTTCCCACCACAAGGAGCAAAAGGTGGAACCCTTTTCACTTCTCTCTCTCACCTTTGTTTGGGTTTAGGAATTCTACTGCTGGGAGAGAATTACAAGCTGATAAAGGGGATGTAAGCTCTGAGTGGGGAAGAGCTCAGCAGCTGAGCAGTGGCCTGGACAGTGCAAGGCCCTGCTGTACATGAACATGGTGGTGATGTCATCTCTGAGAGGTCAGGCTTGTTCAGGGTTCCTCTTGACAAGCAGAGGCTCTGCTAGGAGCCTGGAGCCCATGTCTTCCACTCTAAGTTCTGTCACTGGTAAACTGGGAACTCTGCAAGCAAGCGAGTCCGGCAAGATAAGAGGAGTGAAGAAGAGATTATCAGGGTGGAGAAAAATTCCTTTCAAGAAGATGTACATTTCAATAAAACTCACAAGAAAACAAGGAACAGCTGTAGAGAAATCATTAAAATAGCTCACAGTCATCTAGGATTTGGTGGTACCCTGTAGAGACAGAATGCCATTGCCTTAACCCATGGGACAGATGGGTGCGGATTAGTACAGACAGGTGATGCTGTCTTCTCACTACAAAGAAGTCAACTGCAGTCATGAGTTTGTTTGTCTTCCCATGTGTGAGGCTGGTGACATTCATCCTAGATGTCACTCTGTGCCCAGATTGTTGCATGGAAGGAAATACCTTTTCTTTTTTTATAAAATGTAAATCTGTGCGAAGTTGATCATAGTAATTTGTGTGTGTGTGTGTGTGTGTGTGTGTGTGTAGGGATTAGGCAAAACATAGTTAAAACACTTGTCACAAAGCTAGAAGCATAGTCGAACAGCTTACTTATTATTCAATCTATAGTAAATGTACTGAAAACTCAATTTATCATAGCTGAAAATACCACTCATTCATCCACTCATTCATTAGTTTGACACCAAGCAGCTGGGAATCAAATGCATTCACCATTTCCTCTCTCTCCTTCAGTCCTCCTTGGGAAACTCTTTGCTCTCACCCTAGATCAAGTTGATATAAATCTGCACATCAGGGCAGAGCAGAACAGAGCAGTCAGAGTGGAGGCAGAATTAAGAGAACAGGCAGAGGACAACTGGCATGCACCCCCCTCCCCATTACCGCATTGACACTCTATTCACGCCTAGGGAAGACGCAGAATTACCTCCTAGGGTGGAGGAATGCTCTCCCAACAGGGAAGACAGAGTCAGTGAAGAACTGCACTGTTTGGACTCCGGATTTAGAGAGTAACTAATTCAATGCAATACATACCACAGCAATAGTAAGCCAACTAGATTTAGCAAAACTAAAATAAAAAGCCCAGAGCCCAACTAATTTCCCCTCCAAACTTGGTGAAAAATTACCCTCTTTACCATCCAAACTTAGGTTACCTTGGGCATTTGTGATGACAAGGACGGCAGTGCTCCCAGATTTACTGTACAGACTTAGGTTACCTTGGGCATTTGGTTTCTGTGATGATAAGGACAGCAGTGGTCCCAGAGCAATATGACTGACTACTGTGTCTCAATGCAAGTGAGTCCCATGTTCCCACAGTTTGTACTTGAAGGTCCTTTAAAAAGAAGCAAGCCAATCTTTCATCAAGATTTATTTTATGTAAAGAACCTTCATCTGGCGATGGATGGAGATAGAGACAGAGACCCACACTGGAACACTGGACTGAGCTCCCAAAGTCCCAATGAGGAACAGAAGGAGGGAGAAGATGAGCAAGGAAGTCAGGACCAAGAGGGGTGCACCCACCCATGGAGACAGTGGGGCTGATCTATTGGGAGCTCACCAAGGCCAGCTGGATTGTGACTGAAAAAGCAGGGGATAAACCCGGACTCTCTGAATATGGCGGACAATGAGGGTTGCTGAGAAGCCAAGGACAATGGCACTGGGTTTTGATCCTACTTCTTGTTCTGGCTTTGTGGGGGCCTAGCCAGTTTGGATGTTCACCTTCCTAGACCAGGATGGAGGGGGGAGGACTTAGGACTTTCCACAGGGCAGGGAACCCTGACTGCTCTTCAGACTCGAGAGGGAGGGGGAGAGGAGTGGGGGGAGGGCGGGAGGAGTGGGAGGCTGGGAGGAGGCGGAAAATTTTTTCTCAATAAAAAAAATTAAAAAAAAGATTTATTTTATGTATTTGTGTGTATGTGTGTATCCCCAATGACATATTCAAAACGTGTAATTAAACCAATTAACTGTTGTTACAGGACTACCAACCATTAGCTACAGAGGTGCAAAGACTACCAAACATGGCTGGTTGGTAAGAGACAACAACACCCCAGAGATATCCACACTCCTGGACTCAAAAAGGAGACTCACAGAACAGATTTCAATCCAATTCTTTACTATTGACTGCGCTTAACAACAAACCACCTGCCCTTTCTGAGTGTTAAGGTGATGCCATGATAACGGGGAAGGAACAGGTGCTTTCATGCAAATTTGTGTAAATTTCATGTAAGATGCATTTATGTAAAAATAAGAAAGCTTAATTGGTGATAAGAAGATAGCGATTTAAGACATTTAAAAGAATAGAACATGTTCTATATTTTCCTCTCTCATTATGGTACTATTATATTAAGACTCCAAAAGTTCATAGTCTTATCATTAATTGACAAATTATAAATAAATAAATTGACAATATTATGACAAATTATTGATCCTGAAAAACCTTTTACCTGATAGAGTACTACCACTTGTTGAGTATACCACCGTTTTTGTACTCTGGATTTCAGCATAGGTTATAAACAGTGGGGATGTTAATGTGTCTAAAAGTTATCTTTTTATAAACCCAAAGAGTTCTTGTAAGTTCCAGGAAGTCAACTTGGATTCACTTTGAACAACATCCTCCCTGGTCCAGGAGACTCCAGATGGTTCCAGAGAGCCTGGATGGTGAAATGAATCAATCAGTCAGACCAGGACATGTCCTGATGCTATCAGCAAACCTGGCCCTGCCCCTTGGGGACCTGGCAGAGGTAGAGTGGCTACCCCTGAATGCAGAGCAGGCAGCACCCTGACTCTGTGTGCACGTGCAAAGGTCCCTTAAGAGACAAGCTCTGCCCACTCCCGTTCTTTCTGCTGCTTCTCTGAGGAGGCCTCAGTCTTTTGTTTTGTCTCTCTTTCTTTTTATCTCACTTTCTCTCTTCTCTCTCCCCTAACTCCCTTCCCTTCCTCAATAAACTTCCCATGTAAGCTCTTTCTGATGGCATGTGTGTCCCCCCCGCCATGTGATCCTTGGTCCCACCCCACCCCACAGACCATTACATTTGTGCTGGACTTGATCAGGGTCTCCGTTTCCCCCACCCCCTATTGGGTGGGTGTCTTGAGGCCCTCAACAATCCTCTTCTATCTACCTGACCTCTGTATCGTTTTGTACAACACCACCTACAGTTGAGGAGTTCCCTTCTCCCTAGCCAGTGACTTCAGTGCTGTGGTGGGTCCCTTTCACCTAAAATCACCTCTGGCAAATTTCCCAGTGCCTAGAGCAAAACACTGCCCTCACTGAGCAGCATCTCCGTTTCTCAGACCCACGGGTCATTTTGGACTACAGCCCTTTGGCTTCATGCCTTTAGATTTGTGCCCTTGGCCTTTTTGGACTTGCCATCCTTCAGGACTGTTGCCCCAGCCCTCATGAACCAGCTGATGAACCAGAGAACAACCTGAGCCAGTACCTTATCTTTCTGTGGGAAACAAGCCGATAAAAGCATATCTTAAAGTTTTACGAGTCAGAAGTTTCTAACTTCTGCCAACAGACAGGTAAATGGAAGGAGATATAACAGGTGCACAGGAGCCATCTTGGCTAAGGGCAAGTCAGATGTCTTCACAGGCATCTTTATTAAGAATAGCCATGTGACCCATTTGCGACTGGGTCAGGGAGGAACCTCATACGTGTGCAGGTCCACCCACAGCTGAGTGGTGCTTCCAGCAGCCTGTCCCCACAGCCAGAGCAATGGCATCATCACCTGTCACCAGCTGCCTTTACACCACTATTTACGTTTTAAAAAATTCCTCTTACACTAACTGTTGCATGTGGCATGTTTGTGCAGTAGTGTGGTTTTTGGCAGGGCCCACCTGAGCACCCACTCAGAGATCCCTCCCACCTAGCCCACTTACATGAGGAAGGAGGCTCTTGTTTGTCCCAGCCACACGGCTAAGTTACACCCAAAATAACCACACACAGAAACTGTATTAATTAAATCATTGCTTGGCCATTAGCTCTAACTTCTTATTGGCTAACTCTTACATATTAGTTTAACCCATCTCCATTAATCTGTGTATCGCCATGTGGCAGTGGCTTACCCGAGATTCTAACCAGTGTCCATCTCAGGCAGAGGATCCATGGCTTCTCTTCCTCTGCCCTTCTTCCTTCCAGCATTCAGTTCTGTTTTCTCCACCTACCTAAGTTCCACTCTACCAACCAGGCCAAGGCAGTTTCTTTCTTCAGTAACCAATGAAAGCAACACACAAACAGAAGGAAGTCCTACATCAAGCCCATCTGCATCAGATCTGTTCTCTTTCACCTGCAATGAATCTGTTTTCTTGTTCACTGGCAGCTTTGATTTTCCACTTTTTTGCCTTTGCACCACAGAGTTAATGCTAAAAAGAAACAGAGACTTACTTGATTGGCTACCTAAAAAGCCACTCCCCAGGGTTCTCCATTGTCACTGAGGGCAACCCTTAGGATAACATCCATCTTCTGGCTGGCAGAGGTAGGCATACAAGACCCCAGAGGATTCCACAGGCTTCTTTGGAGTAAGGACCCTTGGGTGGACCCATTGCAGGTCTACTCTTTCTTTAAACACCCTGTTTGCTTTTTACAATGTGTGAGCCAGAGATGGCGAAGCCAGCTTTCTCTTGCTCAGTATTTATGACTTTTTAATTTAACACTATTTATATGAATATAAGCTAGCTTTAACTCTGAATATGTATTTGTGTATGTAACTTAAATTCAACTGTGCTTATATGTTCATATAATTATTGTTTAAAAATATTTTAAACAGTCCTAATGAGCTCTGCTCATTATATCTCCTTATAAAACCAATAAGTCTCGAATTTTTAAATTGCTATGTACTCTTACATGGTGATAAAAATTAAGGTTATAAAGATCTATTGCAGAATAACAAAACCTAAGTAATTAATTCTTTGCCAAAGTATCAATACCAAGCTTCTAGACAATTTAAATAAGTAAAAACAAATGTTTGATACCCGTGGAATGGCGATCTTGCTTTCTTTCTTAACCTCATCAAAGTTTTACTTTGACACTAATGGAGCTTCAATTCAAAATCACTGTTTTTAAAGCTATACCCAACAGGAATGTACTGTAAAGTCCCAATCTTATGGAAGCTGTCAAACTATTGTTGACTATTGAGGAATAAAACAAGTTAGGAGTCACCTTATAAATGATCAAGCTCTTTAATTGTGGCCATGCTGGGTACTGATGCAACTAATTACAGGGATAAAACCTTAACTAGCCATCTGTGGGCTTATGGCAAGAAACTTAAGATAAAGTTTGTCTACTCATATATACCTAACAGACAACCCTCAAATGCAGAGAGTTCTGGGGAATATGGCATTTAAAATATTTAATTAAAAAGGTTTTTCACAATAGAAAGACAGATTACCTCCTGGCACTACCCCTATTTCCTCAGCTTGGAGGAAACACCTCAACCTGGAGCTTGCTTCACAAGTGACAGCGCTGGCCACCAAAAAAACCTGCTTTTCACCTAAACTGCTGCAGCAACCCTCTTCAGACTATGGACAACAGGACACTGGGGAACCAACTGCCTCAAGTTGCCTAAGACAAAGGTAAAGTCCATCCATGGGTCCTTACTCCAAAGAAGCCTGTGGAATCCTCTGGGGCCTTGTATGCCTACCTCTGCCAGCCAGAAGATGGATGTTACCCTAAGACTTACCCTCAGTGACCATGGAGGACCCTGGGGAGTGGCTTTTTAGGTAGCCAATCAAGTAAGTCTCTGTTTCTTTTTTAGCATTAACTCAGGTAAAATTTATCCTACTCAAGATCACTGATGCAGTTTGACAACTGATAGTTTTGCCAGCTTAACAGCAGGAATCAAGGCTAAAACTAGACACAATTTACCTCATTACTAGACTGGAAAAAGATATAGACTCACAAAACAGATTTAAGTATACCTTCTTACCATTTCTTTTTTAGAGGAACTTACTCTACAATGACTGCATTAAGGTGATGCCATGATGTTGGAAAAAGAACAGGTGCTTTAAGGTTTATTTATATAAATATATGAAGTGTCCTTAAAATGTGAGGATCTAAGAAACTGTTTTAGGGTGTACAAATGCAAGTTACCAGCTTTCTCTCTCATTATTCTTCTATTAATAGTCTTAACACTAATCAATGAAGCTTTGACAAGCTATTAATACAATTCTGACAGAGTGCAAAACCCATACTATACCCTATATGATCATAACTACAAGTTCAAGATTTTAAATTCTCTTTGATCATTTTCTAACTACACACTTCAAAGGTACCGTTTATTGTGCCAAATACATCTGTAATAGTTTTTCCAATAGAAGGAAGATTACTAATGCTTTCAACAAAATCATTTCTGACATGAGTATACTGACATTTCTATAATGCAAATTTTAGTACAGAGCACAAACAGTGGAACAGCTAATATTTCTGAGACATATTTTCATAAACTCAAAGACTTCTTGTAAGCTTCAGGGAGCTGACTTGGAGATTTCACCTTGAACAGATGTTTCTCTACCTCAATTACAGGGCCCTTCAGCAGCCCAAGACTCCCCACCATTCACTGATACTGGCACTCTACCCCTCAACCACCAGGACCTAAAGAAATCTTTTTTTTCCTAAACTTAACCTTGTCCTCTGCTCTGCCATCATCTTGCCAGGTCCAAGAGGTGCCAGATGGTTCCACAGAGCCTGGACAGAGAAGTGAAGCAACCAGCAACCCTAAGACGTGGCCAGTATCCCACTCTTCTCAGGTTGCTCAAAGGTGGTCTATGCCCCTAGATGAGCTGGAGTAGTCTTGAGAATTCAACACCCTCATTTCCCTAACCTGCCATGCCTAACTCCTCACGTTTTTTTTAAATAAAAGAAGAGCGCAGTAAAGTTATCATTCAAGCTAACACAGTCCTGACCCCACCTCTTGGGGACCTGGCACAGGTAGGGTGGCCACCGCAGCATGAATGGCAGGCAGTACCCTGACTCTGTCTTCAGGTACAAAGTCTCCTTTAAGAGACAAGCTCTGCCAACTCTTGCTCTTGTGCCATTTCTCTGAGGAGGCAGATATCTGTCTCTCTCTGTCTCTTTCTTTCTCTCTTCTCTCTCCCTGCCCTTCTCTCCCTTCCCCAATAAACGCCCTTCCCATGTAAACTGTCTGATTGCATGTTTGTACCCCCACCCTCATATACACGGCCACACTTCATGCTGTATGTCCATAACACCCCAAGTTTCTGATGTCCCAGGTCAGCTGGAAGCAGTCTCGAGAACTCGGGATCTTTATCCTTGTCCCACCTGCTATGTCTTTTAACTCCTTGCCTTTTTATAATAAACAAAAGGTATTAGCAATCGGACATTATGCTAGCCTGCTCCCATCTTGCCTGCCACCTGGCAAGATGTATGTGTCTGTATTCAGGGAAATACCTAGCCAGCCCCACAGTCTTACAGCCTCACATGCCCTTGTCAGTATTCAAGCAAATACTTAGTCAGCCTGGGACTCTGTGGCCATAAACCACTATGTCATGTACTGCGTGGCTATGTAGGCTCTGTACACATACTTAATGGGCCCCCCCTTTTAAAACAAGCTTTGCCTGCCATATCTCACTTTCTCTTCACTGTTCTCCTTTGCCTTTCAAGATCCTCTTATCTTCCCCTCCCTGTTCCTGTTATCAATGAACTTTCACATGGGTTTGTTGTATTCTGTGATTCATTCTTTGTTCTCATTGCCACTACTAAGCTACAACAGAAGGTGCAGAGGGTGAGTTGGGGGAATTCCCCTGCAGGCTGTAGTGCAGACAAGGAAAAAATAGTCCAGGAAGAGACAAGAATGATTTTATTGTAACTAGAACTGGACTAAGACTTCTAGAGTCTGCTACAGATCATTTTAATTTAGTCATATTTATAAACGGAAAAAGTATTCAGATGACAATTAACTGAGTCACAAGTGCACAACAATTCACGACATGTTTACAGTGAGTTTCCTTACAAAGTCCATGTGGCTTGTTTCACAAGTATGGGTACTATTGACTCAGCGATAGTGCCCAAGATTTAGGGTTGAGAAAGTTTGACTGAGGTAAACATAATGCCTGTTGCTGTCAGGATTGGCATGGTCCTACGTTAGCACAGAACTCACTTAAACCGTTGCAAAGCATAGGTGACATCACTCGAAAGAGTGGGTTTTAATGGTCTAAAAGTAAGGCTCATTCATTAGTTAGAAAAAATGTTTTGTATAAGTAAAAACATAAATTCTGGGATATATGGGCAGAACCTGTCTAATCAGACAACAAATGATTACTATGTAGTAACACCACATCATTCCTAGCATTCCAGGAATGTTATACACCTCATTCCACTGAAGAAGCAAACCATGTATTTATCTTTCCTGGCTTCTGCTGTGCTTGTCTCTGTGCACTGAAAGACTCTCAGAGAGGACCTTTTTCTCCGATGAAGACCCCAGAACCAGGACACTCAGAGACCAGGCCACAGGATGCAATTAGCAAGAGGTTTATTGGGTAAACACAGGTACCTGTGGGCAGCAAAGTCTTTCAGAGGACTTTGCACACCTGCTAACTGGAGGGCGGGCTTTTTATAGGGAAGAGCAAACAACAAGTTTACAGAAGCAAAACAAAAGCGTGGTTATTGGTCGATCGGAATGAGGTGGGGGCATGAATGGTTTCCTCTCTCAGCATGGATGTTTGGCAATAGTCATCCTGTTCCTATCTTTATAGATATCCTGTTTTGCAGTCAACCTGCTTTGTTGATGTGCTATCTTATTGACATCCTGCCTTGCAGTCTCCCTATCTCAAGACATCCTGCTCTCTCAAGCACAGTGGATGTTCTTATGAGAGTAGGCTGGCTGCTGATCCGGAGAATTTTTTTTAAAGCAAATAGGATGTTCCCCGGGGAGCATGCTAGCTGAGGGTTTTGAGGAGGGGGTCTGTAGGGTCTTTCATGCACAAGGGTTTTTTTTCCCTCTATAGTGGGAGAAGAGCTTGGAAAAGAGGATGGAGGGTAAACTGTGATCAAAATGTATAAGAGAAATGTGGGAGACCATTTGTGACTCAGTTTTCATCTGGAGTCAATTCTGACTTAAAGAAATCATTTGAGTTCAAGCTTACTTGCTCTGCAGGTGTCCTTGGGGGCTGTGAGAATGTTATGATTAAACTCTTAGGAAGAGCATTTTGCCCATGAAAAAAGAACACACTATTAGTAAAACAATGCTGATGCCAAACATCAGGATCATTGAAATACAAATTGAAACTGCTTACTCAAGGACAGGAATGGCCTGTGGTTAGACACTGACTGACTGTGTGTGCTGTGCATTGTTCTGCTTTTGTGTATAAGCAGGTTCTGAAATAAGCTCAGGGCTGGTTGTTATTCACCTGCAGTCCTCCTGGATCTATCCTGTGTTTTCTTTCTCAGTTTCTTACAATCTGCCACTTCCTCAACCTAAAGCCCTCTTCCAGGTATCCCACCTGACTTTTCTTCTTTTTACTTTTCTTTCAAATTGAACCCTCTTTACTAAAGATACTTTTTGTGAACAGGCATCACATTTTAGGCAGCAAATGGACAGACAATCATTAATGGCATACAAGAATTATAAAATCCCTTCTTGTAGCGACTGAAAATCAGAAAAAGGCACCAGGAAGTGCAATGACTTCTTCTTTGGATGCTTTGAGATAGAGGAAGAGTTTAGAGTGGGGGTTGACATTTCACATTCAGAATGCTGTTTAACAACTTTTCCCAAATGGATCCTGACTTTCAGGAACTGACATTAAAATGGCAGAATTGTCAATGTGAAGATTCACAGTCTTTTATAAAAGGGAAATTACTGCCCTTTTGAGGGCATTCTATGATGTCACCACAATGTTCAGATTTCCCAATAGACTGACAAAATTAATTTTAGGGGACATGGTTCCAATAGGTCTCTATTTTTAAGGGACTTGAGTCTATGTTGATGGTACAGGGAGAGAATGATATAAAAATGTATGCTTTTCCCACACCACAGAGCACTGTTTACCACAGTGACTACATATGTCAACACCAGGACATTTCTTCTGGGAGTCAACGGAAGTCTTCCAAAATTATCAAGGAAAGTGTTTTCCGTCAACAATCCAGCTCGTGAGACATTTTATTAGAGACACATTTTCCTTTCCCTCAGAACAATGCAGTGCTATGTGTACTAACAACATAGCTTAAAATAAAAAAGTAAAAAAAAATCTTGCATTTTTATAAAATATGATAAAAATAGTATTTCAAATGGTACCATTATCAGAAGCACAGTTAATCAAAAATGCATATATTTCACTTGGCATTTCCAGAATCTTCAGCTTTCTATCCCTGGTCTGTTTTAGCAGGTCCATTTCTGCAGGATAATTTGCATACTTACCAGCATCAACCTTTCCTTTTTCCCCTTGGAAACTTTCTCTCTCTTCTTTGTAAGAACCTTTTAGGCTTAGACTCTGGCATAGAGGGTGAGTTTTAGCAGACAGACTTTCAGATCTTCTCTGTGGCTCATCTGTCATCCTGCCTTTATCTCCTCTAGCATCTCCTTCAGCATTTCTTTGGGGCATGGCTGCAGTGGGAGCTGCATTGGGGACATAGGTGCTGAATTGGGGGATGCAGCAGTGCTTGGGTTTGATCTGTCTGGGTGTCATTCTTGTTGTTTTGTCACAGTTCTCAGGCTCTAGGATGAAGACTCTATTGTCAATGAAGTTTAATTAATTCAAAAAAGAAAATGAAATTTATGCTTAATTTTGTTTATGAAATATAACACCTTCCTATTAAAAAACTGAATCTTCAATAAAAAGATATGTTCAATTACATTTCCTAGGTTGTGTTTAGAGAGAAAATTTCTTTCTATAGGTTTAGTTATAATAGCATATAAGGAGCAGAAGTGTTTTTAGAACATGTTCTCTTGTCAAATGGTAAAACTATATTCATTTAGTAAACTCAGAGCAAAATATATAAATAAATGTTTTACATTAATTAAACAAGCCAAAACACATAAATGTAGCTGAATATTTGGCATAGTAAGTGTAATGACTTTAAGAAGGGATTTGATCCATGAGATATTTTATTTTCATGTGTCCCTATTTAATAGAAAAGCAACCATCTTGAAAATTAAATGGGAATAGAAAATATACATTTCAACTGAAAAGTAAACATTTCAAGTGGCAGTTTCAAAAAACTGTCATCTTTTCTTGACCAATCTGTTCCCAGATGCTTTATGATACCATGTGAAGATGTGTGGCTGTTTTACCCTGCCTACCTAAGGTACTGGATCAGTTTAATAAAGAGCTGAATGGCCAATAGCTAAGCAGGAAAGGATAGGAGAGGCTTTCCAAGCAAAGATAGAACAGTGGGATAAATGTCAGAGGGACACATGGGTAGTTGGATGTACATTGCGGAGGAGAGCTAATGAACCATGTGACAGAGTGTAGATTAGTATAAATGTGTTAAGGTATAAGAGCTAGTTGGAAACACACCTAAGCTCAGATCAATCTTTCATAATTAATAAGTCTCCATGACATTATTTGGGAGCTGGTTTCCCAAAAGAAAGTCTGACTATACCAGGCTTCCTTTTGAGAAGATCAAACCCTTGGATTAGGACCTAGGGGAAGTGGTCATTTGATGATTCAGATTAATTAGAAGTTCATGTGAAGTAGCTGGAGACCTGACAGAATTTAATTGTAAATTCCATATGGCTGCCACTGATCTGTTAGTTTTTGTCCTCAAAGACAGTTATAAATCTGTTCTTTTGTTTATATTGAAAGTATATTTGAGAGAATGCAATGGCTATGCCTTTCTGCAGCTAAGTTGGGTTTTTCTTTGAATTATGTTTACTGTCTGTAAAAATCTCTTTAAGAACAGCAGAAAAGACAGCTAACACAGCTAAAGCACTCAAACTAGCATCAAGGGAAACACTCATTTTTCTTCCCACAATGGTGAGCTGACTCTTTTCTATTTTTTTTAGAATGCTTTAGGAAGCTACAAATCTGAGCACTACAAAAAATTCATCACTCTGCCAATATAGCCTAGGTCAATTTATTAACAGGAGACTTAAGTCAGTCTGGATTTCTTCTTATTCTTTAAATTATGAAGTGTGGGAAAGGATACTGGAGAGAAAGAATATTTTTGTGATTCTGCTTGTCACGAAGAAATTAGTTTAACAGTTGCCATCCCATACACAAATATAGTCTCGAAAACTATCACTTCTAGACACCTCCACATTGGTGGTAGTCAAGAAACACTTCTCTCTACTTCTTATGACAACGATACTGTGAACCCTGCATTAAAACTTTCACAGTTCTGCTCACTGTTTTTAAATTTGAAATGTGTCACACACTCTACATTATTATAAGTTTTTTTTGTTGTTCAGAGAATTATTAAATCCCATCTCTTCTACACAGTCTTTCTTGACTGCTGTCTGAAATGACCTTTTCTCTTTCTATAGGCACTGACTCTCAGTGGTGATCTAGTAAAGTGCATGACTCCCTGTCTCTGTGAGTTTGCACTTGATTGTTCTATGTGTACATGAATGCTGGACTCTCCAAATGAGCTTGCCAATGCCTATAAAAGAATGAGTTACATAGGATATTGCTCCTCCTTCCACTAGTTCCAGAATCTTTTCCTTGCCTGTACCCCTGAAGATTTCAAGCTCCACTCAAAGACCGAAATACAAGCTGCAAACCATTACCCACAGAACTGACTGAGACTTTTTCTGAGCATATGGTAAGAGTGTTGTTTCATCTGGTGGGTATGGAGGAAAGGCTAGAGGTGATTCACAGCTAATCAAATGCTCAAATTCAGTTATTTTGGGAGATATTTATAACAACTTGGCATATGCCAAAACTCTAAAAGTAATATGCTAATTAATATTATCTTTAATAGTTCAAAATGGCATTCATATTCTTTGATTTTTTTTATTAAATTTTATTATTCAATTAAGGATCTCCGCCTCCCCCCCCCCCGCCACCGCCTCCCATCTCTCCCCCCTTCCCCGATCAAGTCCCTCTCCCTCATCAGCTTGAAGAGCAATCAGAGTTCCCTGACCTGTGGGAAGTCCAAGGACCGCCCACCTCCATCCAGGTTTAGTAAGTTGAGCATCCAAACTGCCTAGGCTCCCCCAAAGCCAGTATGTGCAGTAGGATCAAAAACCCATTGCCATTGTTCTTGAGTTCTCAGTAGTCCTCATTGTCTGCTATGTAAGTCCGGTTTTATCCCATGCTTTTTCAGACCCAGGCTAGCTGGTCTTGGTGAATTCCCGAAGGATCATCCCATTGTCTCAGTGTGTGGGTGTACCCTTCGCGTTCCTGAGTTCCTTGCTCATGCTCCCCCTCCTTCTGCTCCTGATTTGGACCTTGAGATTCCTCTCCAGTGCTCCAATGTGGGTCTCTGTCTCCTTTCATCGCCTGATGAAGGTTAATATTCAGGAGGATGCCTATATGTTTGTCTTTGGATTCACCTTCTTATTAGCTTCTCTAGGATCGTGAATTATAAGCTCACTTTCCTTTATTTATGGCTAGAAACCAAATATGAGTGAGTACATCCCATGTTCCTCTTTTTGGGTCTGGCTTACCTCACTCAGGATAGTGTTTTCTATTTCCATCCATTTGTACGCAAACTTCAAGAATTCCTTGTTTTTTACTGCTGAGTAATACTCTAATATGTATATATTCCATACTTTCTTCATCCATTCTTCCATTGAAGGGCATCTAGGTTGTTTCCAGGTTCTGGCTATTACAAACAATGCTGCTATGAACATAGTTGAGCATATACTTTTGTTGTATGATAGGGCCTCTCTTGGGTATATTCCCAAGAGTGGTATTGCTGGGTCCAGGGGTAGGTTGATCCCGAATTTCCTGAGGAACCGCCACACTGCTTTCCAAAGTGGTTGCACGAGTTTGCATTCCCACCAGCAATGGATGAGTGTACCCCTTACTCCACACCCTCTCCAGCATAGGCTATCATTGGTGTTTTTCATTTTAGCCATTCTGACAGGTGTGAGATGGTATCTTAGAAGAATGAAAATAGATCCATATCTATCACCATGCACAAAACTCAAGTCCAAATGGATTAAGGACCTCAATATCAGTCCGAACACACTGAACCTGATAGAAGAGAAAGTGGGACGTACCCTACAACAGATGGGCACAGGAGATCGCTTCCTAGGTACAACCCCAGCAGCACAGACTTTAAGGGCCTCATTGAATAAATGGGACCTCCTGAGACTGAGAAGCTTCTGTAAAGCAAAGGACACTGTCACTAAGACAAAAAGGCAACCTACTGACTGGGAGAAGATCTTCACCAACCCCGCATCAGACAAAGGTCTGATCTCCAAAATATATAAAGAACTCAAGAAACTAGACCGTAAAAGGCTAATCAACCCAATTATAAAATGGGGCACTGAGCTGAACAGAGAATTCTCAACGGAAGAACTTCAAATGGCCAAAAGACACTTAAGGTCATGCTCAACTTCCTTAGCAATCAGGGAAATGCAAATCAAGACAACTTTAAGATATTCTTTGATTTTAAACTACATACAGAGTAACCTGTTTTTTATGGCATTTTCATTTGTAAAGAGTTCTGTGCTATTTCTCCCAAACACTCCCCCATCTCCCTGTTTGCCTACAGCTACGTGTATCCCCCTGACCTTAGTATTCATCTTTGCATTTTTATACTACACGTTCTATTACACTGCAAACTCACTTTTCTTAAAGCCTTTTTTTCTCTCTCATTAACCCTTTTTCTAGTTTCTTACAGCTCTAAGACAATCCACCAGTATTTACTTTATGCACAGCTTTTAAGCCCAGCTATGTGTTCTCTTTACTCTGCTTAGAAAAATCTTCAAATGCAGACCTACTCCTGTCAGATTGTCACAATACCCACTTTAGGCCTCCTGCTGTGCTAAATGAATATACAAGCTCCCACTGGTTATAAATCCTGGAGAACAGAGTATGGGTGCCTCACTCCTGTCTGGGATAACTATTATCCATCCCTCTGCTTGTTTAGTCAGTTCCTGTTTTCTGAGTTCTTGAAATTGCTTGTACTTTTCTTCAACAGAGAACTCACTGTCATATTACTGTTTGTTTTTATCTATCTTCTTTCTCATTAGCCTTTCAGGTCCTCGACAAATATTAATAACTCATGGTAGATTCATTTAGTATAATATTTGACTATAATTATTGTTAAAAGTTACACTTAATACATCTGCAAAGATTTTCTTGATGCACTTATAAAAGAGGGGTCTATGTAAATTTATTGGTTCTGTGAGTAATTAAAGATTAAGTACTATAATATTAAATGCCAACTGAGAAGGAGGGATGGCCTCAATTCTAAGAAAATAATAAACTGTCTTCCACTTACTTAGTCAAGATCAACAGAAGATGCTAGGGTATGAGGCATCTAACGTCACCAGTTTTATTCATTGGAACAAGGCAGACTGTAGAATCTTCCAGAAATGTGCTCCTTGCTGACAGTGGACTTGGCTTCATAATCTCCCTCTGTAATTTGCTTCAAGCAGCTACTACCAGTCACTTGACATTGCAGTATGAACTGAAGCCCACTTGTCATCAATGAGAGATTTTTACTGCAGATGTAAAAAGAACACAGGGTTAGCGGAGGGAGAAAAGGAACTCACTCCAGTATTATTAACAAGCTCTGTTTCAGAATAATCACTATGACATTTTATCTTTCTTTCTAGGGGTTAATAGTCAAGTTTAGAATAATGAAAAGACCCACATATCCATGTGAAAACAATTTCAAATCCTTAATAAGTAAGGCAAATAAATTTTTAAGCAAAAGATTTACAGTCAATATATAAAAGCAAGGGTGACTTGTTGTGGTGAGGCATTCACCATTTTATAGAGAAGAATTGTCTTCATTATGTTTTCCTTTTGCAAGCTGATGCAGTATGGATGTATTCTTTATACTGCTAAGCACCTCTATAATTTCCACATCATTTGATTGCTAAAGAGTGTATTTATGTATTACATGAAGAAAACTGTCCTTATCACTAAGAATGTGGGAATGATTTGTAGATTTCAGGTAGTGAAATGGATGCAGCAGACTGAGATCAGTTGCTGTCTGTGCTATGCAATGAGTTTCAGACTTTGTGCCCAGGTCTCTTTCTTTTCCTCTTCCCATATATCAATTGGAAAACATATCATTCATGTGTATCAGTCAATGTGATAGAATTTTTGTGAAGTTTAATCTCAAGAAAATTATGCACATTGGAAGTTTTTTTTCTAGAAGTAGGAGACAATATTTAACGAAATATAGAACATTAAATGGTTTAGTATAGTGCCTTGCCACTACCAGTGTTCAAAGAGCTTGAAGAGGAGAAATAAAGACTTGATTTCATATGTAGCATTTAGAGCTCAGTTATTGGTGCATCATCTCAAACACGTGGTTCTTGCCATTTAAAAATATTCATGATGTTGCACAGTTTTCTCAGGCTCATTAATAGAGATATTTGCAGATCACAGATATGGTTAATTAAAAAAAAGGACCCAAATCACCAACATTTACTAACTTTACTGCTGAGAGCATGGATATTGTAAACAATGTGGCTCACTATAGCCTCACAGAATGAACTTGTGCTGTTCCACTGTTTATCCTATGCTAGGACACTGTAGTAGAAAATTCAGCCATGACCAGGAAGTCAGCCTGCATGGCACACTGTGCTTCTCAATGAGGAGCATGACACACCATGGTCCTGAATATTCCCAGAAGTCAGAACACTGAACTCTGAAGTAATGTGAGGAACATTAGCTGGACTGATGATCAGTCTTCACTCTCCACATCTCCTTTTATGTGCTTCTTCCACATAAGGAGATCCTGATGGTATGAGTGCTTGCTAGGCCTTCTTAGCCTCCTTATTTCCCAGGGAAAGGTGAGTGTGTTATCTGCCCATTCTGCAGCCCCATGACAAGGACAATCAGACACGACAGGGAGTCAAGTCAAAGCAGGAACTCAGTTTATTACTGTGAGCATGAGCTTATATAGGTTAGTGGTATGGTGTAATATGGGGATACCTCCATCCAAGGAGAGACAGCCAAGCCCTCCCTCTGGCTGGAGGGGCATCTACCTAGATTTTGCTGTCTCATCCTCACTTGGTTCCTTCAAACTCAAACCATATTGACTGAGGTTTATGTCCCATCCAGTTTTGCAGCCATTAAATCCCAAAGAATCACACTGAGGTCTACATTAGTTATAACCTGATTGGCCCACTAGCTCAGGCTTTTTATTTACTAATTCTTATTCATTAGCCCATCATTCTTGTGTTAATTAGCCACATGGCTGGGTACCTTTTTCGGCAAGGCAATTACATCTTGCTTCCTCTGAGCCTGGGTAGCAACTGCAGAATAAGCTTTCCTTTTCCCAGAATTCTCCTGTTCTCATTGCCCTGCCTCTACTTCCTGCCTGGTTGTCCTGCCTATATTTCCTGTCTGGCTACTGGCCAATTAGCGTTTTATTAAAATACAATTGACAGGGTACAAACCATTGTCCCACAGCAGAACCAGGCCTTCTCTGCCCTACAGGGCTCAAGGTACAGGCCCTAATATAATTTTAGAAGAACAAGTTCTCACTGTCTAATCCTAGGTAATGTGTTAACTAATAAAAATCAATAGATTTCCACCATATATGTGATTTTTCACATACACTAAAGCAGAGGCTGTTTCCCAAAACTGTCTACAGAGTGGTTCATCTTCATGCCCTGTAAAACCCATGGGCAGTCTTATCAGAGGATGCCCTGGTAAAGAGAGCTAAACACTTTCTTTTCTTCTCAAAAATGAAATAGAGTTATGTATTTAAGTTTCAATTTTCTGAAAATGAAGATAATGTAATTTTAGACATTCACTTTCATGACATCAACATTTCAAAGTTCTTCCCTCCATGAAATAATTAATTTCCTTCCTTTTTCACTCATAAATTACTAACATTCAAAGCTTATTTGGTTCCAGGGCAGAACATCCATTGCCTCCATTAACAGCTAAGTGATTTATCCCTTTGAAGTACATAGAAGTAATTCAATGTGTATATTTTTTTTCTACTTCTGGACCTGTTTTCCCCTTCATGCAAAGACAAGTAGACAAAAGTACAAAACTTTACCATAGTGAGTCAAGTTCAGTATAATACATGAAGAAGAGAAAATGATCTATTGAAGAATATTTTTTGTGAATTGCTTTATTTTATGAAAGATCTTTAAAGCTTATAATTGAGTCATAGTATCAACATTAATGATATAGTCATCAAACAAATCCATGGGGTCCATGAATCTAATAATTAGAAGTAATAGATAATGACAACAATTAATTAGTCCTTATTGGATCTGGAAATCTGGAATTATCAAATCACAGCCAAGTTTAATTTGAATGTTGGAAATTATATTTATTTGGTTTTAGACAACATTTTAGGCATAGTAACTTAAAAGTTGTGAAAAATTAAAAGATGAATATTACTAGCTGTTTATGCCTTGTATAAGCATAGAGCATACACATATATTTCATTTTAAAAGTATATATATATATATATATATATATGTAAAACATGATAAATTGTAAAATTTCCTAATTTGCAAGTTTTAATATTTTCAATTGTAGTTTAATTGCACAATCTGGCATACTGATTTATTAATGTTTTTCTCTATATCAAACTTAAAATTCATCTTTAAATTATCAATAGATTTTTTATTTGCATTTAACATAGGGAAAGTTGAATGTAAAAATTTCCACAATAATCTATAAATATAATTTAAATATATTTCTTTTTCAATTCAAACAATCCCAAATCCACAAAAATAACCATTTCATGGTCTATATTTCAATCATTCCCAATCCTTTCTCTGTCTCTGTCTCTTTCTTTCTTTTGCTATAATTGTGCATGCACTTGTGCATGTCTCTGTGTTTTTAAGTTTTGGAGAGTGTATTGATTTTTCATTATGTTTAAGTTAAAACATAGCTATAAGTATTATAGAACCAGAATGTATTTTTCTGACTCAATATTCTTCATGTTGATATACTCCTAGGTATGACAATCCTGTAGCTGGTGTCCTCTTGTACCTGTTCACATTCCCACCAATGACTTTTACCAATGGCAATGGTAAAAGAGCACGTCTCCTGATCCTGTTTGCCTTCGTAGAAATCAGAATCTCTGGGCTGCAATGCACACAATAGGGCTTATATTAGAGAGTGCTTGTGAGTAAACATTGAGTACTCTGGTCAGATATGGATTATTTCAGATACTCAGTATACCTAAGGAAAATGTATGTGAAAATACTGAATTTTGGGCTGGAGAGATAGCTCAGAGGTTAAGAGCACTGCCTGCTCTTCCAAAGGTCCTGAGTTCAATTCCCAGCAACCACATGGTGGCTCACAACCATCTGTAATGAGATCTGGTGCCCTTTTCTAGCCTGCAGGCAGACATGCAGGCAGAGTACTGAGAATATTGTATGCATAATAAATAAATAAATCTTTCAAAAAAAGAAAATACTGAATTTCCATAGCAAACATTAATATTTATTAGTATCCACCCCTATACACCATTGATTGCCAGTGTACAAGTTTGTTTTTTCATGAGCAACACACATTGAATCAGTACCTCAAAGAGCTCTGGAATTTTCAGTTCCATACTTGTGATGAGCAGGCTATCCTTTGTTAGTTGGTGTGGATGATGTATTGGAGAACTATAGTGTAGATACATAAAGAATCTTAATTTACAGCAAAGTAGACAGTCTGGACTGAAACAACGCCTGCTGTAGGACTTTTGTGATCTTACATTTGTCACAGGTCCTCTTCTCTGTCCTTTCCACTTGAAAGCACAGATTTTACGCCATTTTGTTGTAATATGAGTGGTGGGGCTGCTTCCCAGGCACCCGGCCACCCACATGGCTACCTTATGCCCCGAAATAATTACAGGGAAACTGTATTCTTTTAAACACTGCTTGGCTCATTAGTTCCAGCCTCTTATTGGCTAGCTCTTACATATTAATCTAACCCATTTCTAATAATCTGTGTAGCACCACGAGGTGGTTACCAGGGAAGATCTTAACCTGCATCTGTCTGAAGTGGAAGAATCATGGCGACTGTCTGTCTCAGCTTCTTTCTCCCAGCATTCTGTTCAGTCAACTCTGCCTACCTAAAGTCTACCCTATCAGAGTCCAAGCAGTTTCTTTATTACTTAACCAATGAAAAAACAGATAGAGAGATGACCCTCCTCCATAATTTCCCCTTTTTCTGTTTAAACAAAAAAGAAAGGCTTTAACTTTAACATAGTAAAATTACATATAACAAAATAGTTATCAAGTAAGAATTACAGTTACAATATTTATATCTACTTTATCTTTTATCATAACTAAGGAAAACTGTAACTATCTATCGATTCTTCAACTCCATCAAAGACTCCAGAAGAATATAATATTACCTAAGTAAACAAGAAATCAAAACTCTAGAAATGACAGAGACATCTCGCTGCCTGGACAGTCACCCAAAGTTCCTCTGTACCGTTGGGGCATCCATCTTCGGCCTTCAGGCCCATAGTATCCAGCAGACATTTCCACAAAGCAGGAAATTTCAAAGGCAGTCATTATCTGCTTGTCCTGA